>NC_081183.1:19834987-20084984 GCF_029867415.1 Vicia villosa | reverse complement strand
AGTTATGATCAGTCAAAGTTGAGTTGACTTTTCAGGCAAAAACCCTAATTTTGAATCTTAGGGTTTTGTTGATTTTTGATCTTTCCTTGATGAATTATGATCATCCAATGATCAAATGATGAATCCTTTGACAAAATATGGACTTTGACAAAAAATTTCATTTTTGACTGTCTGTTGACTTTTTTGGTCAAACGGGTCGTCTGTTGACTGTTTGAGCTGCTGACGGTGCGTCTGAGTGATTTGAAGTTTGAAAATTTGTATGATGGTACTTTGAGATATATGGATGTGTATGAAATCCATTTGAGCTCTCAAAAACTTGTTGCTCCTGTAAAAACAAGAAAAACCCTAGTCAGGGACTGTTTATGTAGGAGACAGTTAAGCGTACCTGATTTTTGTGCAGTGTTGAGTCTCTGCTAATCGCGTGATATTCAGAAGACTTCTAGAACAAAAATCTTGGAATTTTGAATTGTGAAAGATTGATTTGATTGATGGTACAAAACACTGAGAATTGTACTGCCAGCAGTTTGGCTGTCAACTGACTGTTCAGGTATTGATGTAGCAGTTAGAGTGAAAAATCAACAGTCAAAGTTAATTTTCTTTTTTGTTGTTTTTTGTTTTTGTTTTATGTAAAAAATGAAAGTTTATTTACATGACTTGTTAGAAAAACACAGACATAATAAATAACTAATATTTATGGTATGCGGGCAAAATTACCGATAATAACCCTGAAAATCATTTAATGCACAGAAATAGGAATATTTGACTGGCAGAAAACACACAAAATAATATCTTAGTAATTAAGCAATATTATGACAAATAGTACAACATTTAATACTGACAGTACAAATATCACATACTATATTGAACAGTACGACGAATAAACGGTACATTTAAGAAATAAGAAATACGGCAAATTTTAAGAATGACGATTAATGACCCATGCTATGAACAATAACATGTAGATGATTGGGAGTGCAACCATTGCAGGTCCACACTCTTCAGGACTATGCAGGCAGAAGAAAGTCATGATCACCGTAGCAATGGTGATGACTGTAAGAAACAGTGTCTCTATCCACTTTGCCATTCTTGTTAGGGAAGAAGAGAAAATAGATATGAGGTAGGAATTTGAAAGATGAGTTGGAATTTGATGTGAGATTTTATGGAAGAAAATGAGAGGTATTTATAGAATGGAAAGAAGGAAAGAGACGTTGGGGAATGATGTGATTCCGTACAAAAGGAAAATTTGAGTGGAAGTAAGATTTGAAAGAAAGAGTATGATAGTGTTGAAAAAAGAGAGATTTGATTTTTGAAAAAAGAGATTTGAAAAGATTTTTGCAAATAATGGAATATAGTACAAAAATTAGTGGGAAACAAAAGATAATAATAATCTACTTGTTACCAGTACAGTCTGAGTTTCCTGATTCTGCGCCTGCAAAAAGATTTAACTCTGTACCAATTGTGTCAGTACTATTTATCTGTAAATAAATAAATAGCATGTGTGAAGTAATAAACAGTATTTGGTGTTTGCGTAAGAATAAATTCAACTGCAAGCCAAATTACTGTATAAGAAAGATTCTAAAAACTAAGTATTTCATATGTCAGGATATTTGTTGAAATAAAAATCCATGATTATATGAGACCCTTAATTTTCAGATTGGAGTTTTCTTGAAAAATATGTGGGCAAATTTTGGGGTATAACAGGGTATTACTTATAATCCTTGCTTGGCCCTACGTCAGTTTGGTTACGCTCGAAGAGATGGTCCTCATCAGATGCTTATACAAGGGGTTGTGTTTGATTATTAAGATGATACTCAAGGTCACCGCCGGAAATTTATACGAGCATGGGATATGGTAAACAAAATTGATAGCAAGAGCTTGGGGAAAAGGAACTCCATTCCTTTAGGGCCTTACCTCAGATGGGTGCGCACTCGTGCTCAACGCTTCATCATGCCTTATCCATATGTCCGACCTGTGTTTGTGGAATCGAGTGCAAAGAAAAGGTTCTTCAAGTTATTTCTCGTCCAGACATGCCAACTGATATCGAGGAACTAAAGAGATCTTGGATCCAACTAAAAGAAGAAAGAGATACTTTTGAAGCGCAATTCCGCGCTAAAGAGAAGAAAGTGTTGGAGCTTACGAGGCAACTTCAAGACGAACAGAAGGTCAACGCTTACATTGGTTCAAAAAGGAAGCGTCCATGGGAGACTTGAAGACTTTGTGTTATTATTTTATTTTTATTTTTATTTTTATGCCTTCTTTTTTGTAAAAGAGGATAATAAAACAATTTACAATTTTTTCTTTAAGCGTTATTAATAAAGTTTTTTTCTTGTTTGGTTTAAACAAATTTGAATTCCAAGGTCCTTGAAAACATTGCATACTCATAAACATATCATCCATAACATAGAGTCACAGGTATTTATAAAAAAAGTGTCTCATCTTTCTGCTGTTTATTTCAGTGAGAAAATGGATCTCGAACAATCTGTCAAGAGTCTCCAAGCTCGGAATACTGAATTCTAAGCTTTGATCCTGAATTTGTCTAAGGGACAAGATGAACTGAAAACTCTTCTAAATAAGAAGAATAAGAAGACCAAGAAACCGGTAGCTGTGATCAACCTGGGAAGAAGATTCAAAGGCCCTCCCAAAAAGGCTGAAGAAGCTGAAATCCTCAAAGACGATGAAGAAGGAGATGATGCTAGTTTCAAGACCAACGCCGGAAGTAACGTAGGCTCTGCTAATCAAGATGATAATGAAGAAGACTATTTCCATGAAGAAGACTATCTTGATGAGAAGTACAAACTACTAGAGGAACGATTGAGAAATATGGAAATTCAGAAGGTACCTGGGCTGGATTTTGAGGAGTTGGGGCTCATTCCTAGAGTCGTTATCCCTCCAAAATTCAAAACTCCAGATTTTGCTAAATATGATGGAGTCTCCTTCCCCAAGATGCATCTGAGGTCGTATGTGAGGAAGATCCAACCTCATACTGAAGACAAGAGACTGTGGATTCATTTCTTCCAAGAGAGTCTGTCTGGGACTCAACTTGAATGGTACTATCAGCTGGAGAGTGCCAGCGTTCGGGAAGACATGGCTACTTCTTTCTACAAGCAATATCAATACAATGCTAACCTTGCACCAACCCGCATGCAATTGCAAAGCATGTCTATGGGACCTAAGGAAAGTTTCAAGGAGTACGCTCAAAAGTGGAGAGATCTAGCTGGAAGAGTTCAACCTTCTTTGACTGATAGGGAATTGGTGGACATGTTCATGGGTACACTAATTGGGACATTCTATAGTCACTTGCTGGGTTGTTCCTCATCTGGTTTCACTGAACTTATATTGACTGGAGAACGTGTCGAGAGTGGAATTCAAAATGGGAAGATTCAAGTAGGTGCCACTTCTGGTACTGCAAAGAAGCCATACCATGGAAGGAATGAAACTAATGATGTTCATAGTCAGAGGGGCCGTAATAAGAATGATCAGAACCAGTCTGTTGGGGCCGTTCTAATCTCTACACCAACACCTCAAAAAACTCCCAGACAAGGATATCAGCGCAGAACAGACAGACCGAGAAGACAGCTTACCGCGATCAACATGCCTTTATCTCAAGCCCTGCAACATATATTGAAGGCTAACTTGATCACCCCGAGGGATCCTCCGAAGTTTGTCAACACTGCAAACCCAACTTATGATCCTAAAGCTACATGTGCCTATCATTCCAATGCTCCTGGGCACCATGCAGACAATTATTGGGCCCTGAGAAACAAAATGCAAGACATGATAGAAGCTTGTGAAATCGAGTTCGACGCTCTAGAGACTCCTAACATCATCACTGCTCCTATGTCAAAACACGATAAGACTATTAATGCTATCATGGACACGGTCCATGTCTATGAAGTGAGAGATCTGTCAACTCCTCTCTCGGACATCAAGAGAATGCTGCTGCAAGCCGGTTTATTTTCGGGGTGCGACCCGGGTTGTTATTATTGTGCACCCAACCCAATGGTTGTGAGAATCTGAAAAGAGGAATTCAAGGCTAGATGGATCGTCGCACTATCATGTTTGAAAAGGTCCCTTCCATAGAGAACTTGTGTGAAGGTTTCTCCCGTGGGCTGAATATTGAAGACGTATTGTAATCCTCGGTTTTTGTGGGATGCGAACTGACTCTTCTTTTTATTTTTGAATTGTGAAAATCAGAGAGTCTCCACCAACTTTTATTTTATCCAATTAAGGAAAGGTTTATAAAAGAAACAGAAAAAGACCTTAAAGAGATTTTGGGTTTGGGGGTAGGTTATACAAAGGGAAGGTATTAGCACCCTTTGTATCCATGGTTATCCATGGGCTCTTAATTGCTTAGCTCACTTGTTTGAATCGTTTGTCTTGCTTTGAAATGCTTGTACGTGGTTTTAAATATTTTTGTAAAGATTTAACTTTGTAATGATCCTTGTGCGGATGTATACAAAGTATTTATCTTTCGAAATATGTTTTGATAGTTTAAGAAAATATTTTTAACTTCGTAATGATCCTTGTTTTGGATATATACGAAGTGTAGTCTTTTGAAAGTTTGTTTTGAAGAAATCAGTGATGTGTAAAAGCTTTAGTTGTTTTTGATTGAGCAAGCAATTAGGAGGTATACCCTAAGTTTATAAGGTTCTTTCCCATTTCTTTTTAAAAAATTTCCTTGACTGGATACAGACAAAAATTTGAGTTTGTATTTGAGACAGTAGAATTGATTTGAAAAGAGTAACAGGGATTACCCTAAGAGGTGCAAGTGTGATTGTGCTTTGTTTTAGATATTTTTTGTCTTTGAAATTAGTGATCTAGCGCTTCAGTTATTATTCTTGCCATACACGCAGTTTTATATGTACAGGAATTAAAGTGCGGGAATGTAAAATGCGGAAAGTAAATCTACGTTATTACATCGATTGTGCGAGAAATGTAAACTACGCTATTTACATGAATTTGACAACCTATACACTTATCTATGAATTTAAATTGCAATAAGATAAAGGGGAAATATTTTTGGATTTTTGAATGGTTGATTTTAATTAAAATTAAGGCATAATTAATTTAATTAAAAGGTCAAAAATTTAGAACTAAAATTTAAACCAAAAAAAAAATTAAGTCTAAAATATGTCCAAGTTGTTTGTTAATTAATTTTAAAATAAAATTAATTTTTTTTTGTGATTTTTGAAATTGTTTTGGAGATTATTAAGTTAATTAACATATAATTATACAAATAATTATACACATAAATTAAACTTAAAGAGAAAAATATTCTAATTATGTACAAAATTAGTTCATAATATATAAACTTAATTTAATAAAAAGAAAATATTTTTTTTTGATTTTTTGATAGGTTAGAAATAATTTAAAAGGAAATATATGAATATATACTAGTTAATTAAACAAAATATTTTAATTACTAAGAAAAATAAAATATTTTTGTGTCAAAAATTATGACAATATTTTATCAACCTAAAATATTTTTTTGCATATTTTTTTGATTTTTTAAACTATTTTTAAATAATTTTACAAAGAAAATTAAATAAAATAGTTAATATATTAAATATGGATCATGTGTGGTTGATGGGAGGGTCTATGGTATGGGTGCATGCTCAAAAGCGTTGGATGTGGTTACAAGTTGATCTGATGGCTGTAAACGTGAGGCACATGGTATGATGGTGGAACGCGTGACACAAGAACCAAGGATTTTTAAAAAGACTGGCGCGCGCGTTTTGGCCAACCAGAGCCTGCCACGCCTTCATCTTCTTCCTCTCTCCGTTGCTATAGGCTCTGCAAATGTAGGTAAAAATTTTACCTACGGTTTTTGTCCGTCACTACAAACCTGTAACATACCAAAACTTCACACAAGCATCAAAAATTTATTGTGAGACCATGGATCGATTACAAATGGTCCACTAATCACAACCATGGCCTTAGTTTTGTCTGATTTTGCCTTAAACAAAAAAACCTAAAATAGAGCTCAAGAACCCTAAAATGGTAATTGCTCATACAAGTGACCAAACTTCAATTAAAGCTCCAGAAACGTTCGTAAGGTAACACCAATCATGAATATGCCATTAGAATTTATTTATTATGAGTGTATAATTGAAATCGAAGAAGTTTTTAAAAGTGAAAATCGTGAGTTATATATGCGTGTTCTTGAGGTTTCAAGGCTTGAAATTGATCTGGTTAGCTTCAGGGATGTTTGAGGATCGTGTTTAGATAATTATTTGGACTTGAAATTAGCTTAAACTCAGAATTCAAAATTTAAATTTCTTTGAAAATTTCAAGTTGATACAAGTGTGATACAAGTATGATATTGGTTCAGAATTCGTGTGTGTCTTCTTGCTGAAGTGTTCTAAGCTATTTATAAGCAATAGGGGTGCTGCAAACTTAAGCTAACAAGCTTTGAGTGTCTTTGAACTTTTGAATTTTTTAATAATAAAAGCTTTGAATTTCTTGGCCATGGCTTTAATTTTCTTCACCCCTCTTGCCATAGGTCTTCTGTACCTCTATGCTGCAGAACTTGGATCAAACTTGGTGACTCAAGCTAAGGACAAAAGCCTTGAATCATTATCTTGAACCATTTCTTTTTTTAATTTAACTTTAAATGAAATAAAATTAAATTAAAAAAGAAATAAAAATGTCATGGGCCTAATGTTGGTCGTGGGAGCCCTTTAACATCATTAGAAACATGTTTGGATCATGAATGCTTGGCCTCTTTTGAAAAAAAAAAACAATTTTGATCAATGCTAGTTTCATGCATTTTCCCAAAAAATAGCCAACTTCAACAAGGCATAACTCCCTCAATTTTGTTCATATGAAGGAGTTCTTGTACTTTTGAGAAACCTCAATATGTCCTCTACAATCTACTTTGGAAGTTTTTTTTTGCATTTGGAGAAATTATCTTGATGTTATGGGATTTGACAAAAAACCACTTTTTGTTGACTTTGAAAATGACCTGTAATGTCTTGGCTCATATTTTCCAAATGGTAAACCCAATGATCATGGGACCAATTTCATTTGAAAGATAACTGAATTTCCTTCAAAATGAGCTTTGGTTGGAATTTTTTGGATGAATGAGGAGAGAGTTATGGCCGGTCAAAGTTCAGTTGACTTTTTAGGAGAAAACCCTAATTTTGAAACTTGGAGTTTTATCGATTTCTGAACTTTTCTTAATGAATTATGATCAACCATTGATCAAATGATTAATCTTTTGAAAAAATATGGATGTTGACAAAAAATTGCATTTTTGACTGTCTGTTGACTTTTCGGTCAAATTGGTCGTCTGTTGACTGTTTGAGCCGTTGACTGTGCGTCCGAGCGAATCGAAGTTTGAAAATTTGTTTAATGGTACTTTGAGACATATGGAGATCCATGAATTCCATTTGAGGTCTCAAAACTCGTTCTCCTGAAAAAAAACAAAAAACCCTAGTTAGGGACTGTTTGTGTAGGAGGCAGTTAGGCGTACCTGATTTTTGTGCAGTGTTGAGTCTTTGCTGATCTTGTGATTATCAGAAGGATTCTAGAACAAAAATCTTGGAATTTTGAAATGTGAAATATTGATTTGAATGATGATACAAAACACGAAGAATTGTGTTGTCATCGGGTTTGACTGTTAACTGGCTGTTCGGGTATTAACATAACAGTTAAAGGGAAAACTTAACAGTTAAAGTTAATTTTTTTCCTTTTGTTTTTGTTGTGTTAATGGTGAAAAATTATTTACATGATTTTTTAGAAAAACACAAACATAATAAATAATTAAAATATACCGTACGCGAACGAAATTACCGATAATAAAATTGAAAAGGATTTAATGCACAGAAATAAATATTTAACTAGCAATAAACACACATAATATTATCTCGATAATTAAACGACGGTATAACAGATAGTATAATACTTAATACTGACAGTACAAATATTACAAAAAAAATGTAACGAACAGTACGACAAAATTAATGAACGTTACATTATTTGAAAGCGAAAGATACGACAAACTTTAAGTATGACGATTAAAAACCCATGCTATAAACAACAGAAAATAGATGCACGGAAGTGTAAGCATCACAGGTCCGCATTTTTCAGGACTATGCAGACAGAAAAAAGACATGATCACCGTAAAAACAGTGATGACCATAAGAAAAAACGTATCCACCCACTTTGCCGTTTTTTGCCGGGGAAGAAGAGGAAATAATTATGAGATAGTATGATAGAAATTTGGGGAATGAGTGAAATTTGATGTGAGATTTTATGGAAAAAATGAGGGGTATTTATAGAGAGAAAAGAAGGATGGAGACGTTGGGGAATGAAGTGATATCGTACAAAAAAAAGAAAGTTTGAATGATAGTAGGTTTTGAAAGAAAGTGTATGGTAGGGTTTGAAAAGAAAGATGTATGGAATAAAGTTAGGATTTGATTTGAAAGAAAGAGATTTGAAAAGAAAGAAAGAGATTTGAAAACAATAATATAGTACAAAAATTAGTGGGAAACAAAAACAATAATAATTTAATTGTTACCAGTACCGTTTGAATCCCCGGACTCTGCGCCTGCAAAATTTAATTCTGTACCAATTGCGTCAGTATTATTTATCTGAAAATAAATCTCAAATAAACAGCGTGTGTGAAGTGATAAACAGTACTTGGCGTTTGTGTAAGAATAAATTCAACAGCGAACCAAAATACCGTATAAAAAATATTCTAAAAAAACAGAGTATTCATAAAATCAGGATATTTATGAAATAAAATCCAAGATTATATAAAACTCTCAATTTTTAGACAGAAGTCTGTTGCCTTCTCTTTGAGAAAAGATGCGGGAAAATTTTGGGGTATAACACGTATCAGTAATTTCCAAAGCTCCACTGAAGATCCCAACTAAGGCTTCATTCAAGATTTCTGCTGAACCCTGTGTAGCTCTTGTGATCATCACTAAGCCTGGTCCAATTCCATATTCTTCTGATAAGACTATCCCTTGGAACTATGGTGCCGAGGTCTATATTCAGGGGGTTAAACAAGAACTTATAGCTGACAAGGTTGCTGAAGACGCTAATCCTGATATAGGTAACATTGCCGGAACTAACAAGAAGTAGAAGAGTGTTTTCTCCAGAAATCTCTCTAAACACTGTGTAGCAACCTGCCCTAAAAATAAAAGATTAGATTCGCCACCTATTCTACCAAGGCGAATAGGAAACCTCACGCAGTTAAGAGATCAGGGTAAGATACTATATTCAGGTCGAAGGAAGGTGTTAGGCACCCTCAACCCTTTCCTAAGGTTTTCATTATAAAGCTAAGGTTCATGGCTAACATAAAGAAAGATGACAGACAGTTAATAGGGTTAAGGAAAATAATTAAGATTAAAGGTTTATGATTAAAGAAATAAGATCGGGAAAAAATGAGATTTGTGGGGAAGGGGACTCGCTTTGTTGCCAAGTGCCTATGTACCTCCTTATGGAGGATCAGAGTCAACGTAGTTCGGGGAAGGGTTGTACGCCTTAGAATTCGAATTTGATTTGATATGGTTGGAAGTTGTTTTAAGGGCTTTTTGAATGGCCTATCGTAGTTTTGAAATGCGAAGTTCGAAGGTATTTTGAATTACCTTATCGTAGTTTTGAAAATCGCAGAGATCGAGATCTGTAGTTACGTGGTTTAGTATGTTTTGAATGTTTTTAGTGTTTGGGCGTACAACCCTGATTTTAATATGTTACCGTTAGCTGCGATGATCAATAGTTTTGATCACCATGGTTAACGGGCTAAAGGGAGGATTACTAACCACTATAATCGATAGATTCAATTATCACGAATAACAAATGAATGTATTTTAAATAATTTAGTTTGATCGTTACCCCTCATAATCAATTGATTTGATTACAAATAATAGCGAATTTTGATAAAGGAATGCTAATCATCGTAACCAATAGATTTGGTTAAAACCATTTAGCAAAATAAATGTTATTTTAATTTACATTTGATTAAAAGACTAAATGATTAAATAATCGATTATTACCCATCGCGACCAATAGGTTTAGTCAAAACGAATAAAAAATTAAAATCCTAATATTTCGGCCAAATGTCTAGTGGGATTGGGCAAACCCTAACACTTAATATATTTCCCTAAGGTTTTTGTGATTTTTAACAATTAAAATTGGTTAAATCAATTAAGCCGAATAGTTGAATTAACCGAATAATCGGGAAAAATACTAAACCTTAGTTACTAGCCTAACCTTAATTTAATTATCTAAAATAATTGAATAAATTAGTTAAATTAAACAATAACTAATATTTAATTTAAATAACTAAATAATAACAAAAAGTATAGAAAAACCTGGGAAAGCAATCCTGTGTTGTTGGCTTATTGATGGTGCATGGTAAACCTTCCATTTGCGTGCGTTAGATTTGGATTATTGGAGATCTTGTGGCCAAGAAGCGATGGTGTATTGTAGGCAGCGTATGGGAGAAAGCGTGAGATTATGTGGTGCTCTAAACCAAAGAATTGATAAAAATACACTTTGCCTTCAGCTGGATTCGAACCCAGGTTTTTGGGATAACCTGGCAAAACCTTGTGCCACCTGCGCTGAACTCTCATTTTGTTTTAGATATCATTCCAAATAGATAAATAGGAAACAATATATTAAATGGGGAAATTCAAACACTAGAGTCAACGTGGGCCCCAGTAGTTGCAACGAAATCCAATGGGAGGCGGAGAGAGAATAGATTTCTTGTTGACCACCCAACTACTATGCAGCGCGTGGATGGAGAGAGAGAGGGTTCATTGACTGGCCAATGGACACACACAGCCGTGGTACGCGTGGCATCCTACTGTTCATCGTCTTCAACCTCGCTATTTACGAAATTACCTGCGGATTCTTTTGGGGGCTTTGCTACGGATTTTGCTGTGGATAAACCTTCCAATCATGCAACAAATTAAAACTCAGCAAAACGACTTTAGCGAAACTCCAGGATTGCCCAGATCGATTTAAATTCTCCCCCTGAGTTCAAATATGGACTTGGTTTCTCACGAATCCCTCTGCAAGTGTCGACACGAATTGCATAGTCTCTTATGCCCTAGCCATGGCAGCTTATGATCCGACCACTGGAACTTTGCTAAAGGGCTTCGAAATTCTTCCCATTATCATTCAGAACTCATATGCACCAATTAAACATGGTAAAGCATAGTAATATTCAGAATACGAAATCTTAAAATATGTATCAAAAGTGACAAGTATGGCACACGAGTTATACACCTGATTGAGGGCTACCACTTACCTGGGTTACTCTATAATGTATCAGGAACAGAATAAAATGAGTCTTGAGTCTTAAGATTGCTTGGGATAATCGATATCAAAGCTCACATATTCTTGAATATTCTTGCACTTGAAACCCTAGCCTCCTTGGCCAAATTTTCGCCCCCTCTCCTTAGTGAATGTTTTTAGTATATATATGGGCTCAATTAGGATTGACAAAATTTGGAGAGAGCTCATGTATTTTTAATGATTGAAATTGATATATTTTCTATTTAATTTTGATTGAAAACTTGCTAAATTAGTATCAAATCTCCCCCATCCTCTCATGAACGAAATTAGACTATATATTTGATATATTAGATCATTGAAACTAATTAAAAAACAATTTTTTGATTTAATCTAATTATCTTAGGTTTTATTTAACTTATTTAATATTTAAATGAATAAATATTCAAATAAATAAAATAAATGTCATAAAAATGAGATAATAGATTTTTAAGTCTTGCTATTATCCATGGATATGTTTTAGATCCAAAAATTTGGCCCATTGGTTTGAAAGATCAAGTTTCTTCACTTTTGTACTTCATGCATTTCCTTAATTTTGCCCAACTTGCAACTATCATAACTCCTTCACTTTTTATGATATGGAAGTGTTATAAGACTTTTTGGAAAGCTAAAAGAGTCCTCTAAATGATGCCTTTGGTTTCATCTCATTTGAAGCTTCCATGCTCAAGTTATGAACTTTGACCCAAAAAGGTGTTCTTGTTGACTTTTTGGAGGACCTATAATCTCTTTGACCATATCTCTTGAATGATGCATTTCTGGCCTTGGCATGTGAGAGCCAAAGTTGTAAAGAATCAAATTTCCTTCAAGATATGCTTTGATTGGGAATTTTTTGATGCTCCATGTGAAAGTTATGGCCAGTCAAAGTTGAGTTGACTTTTCCTATAAAACCCTAATTTGAACTTTTGAAATTTGTTCATTTCTGAGTTTTTATTAAAGGATCATGATCAGTCTTTGATCAAATGGTGGATATAACTTCACATACTTGATGTTGACCAAAAATCTTGAAGTTTGACTGTATTTTGACTATAGTTGACTTTTAGGTCAACATAGTCGATTATTGGTCGTCTGAGCCATTGAGTGAGCAACCCTTGGAATAGAAGCTTGACTTTTGACATGGAGGTGCCTTGATATATGTGAGACACCTTGGGTTCCATTTGAGACTTTAGAAATTCAAATTCCTTTGATAAACTGCAAACCCTAGTTTTTAGGAGACTCTTGCTCAGGAGAATGACTGGATGAATCTCTTGAACTTTGAATCATTGTGAATGGAATATGGAAGGCAAATTTTGGGGTATGACAGCTGCCCCTGTTCAAGCTTATTAAGCCTGAAGAGGTAGATTGGCTTGTTCGCCTATCGCAATCTGATGGTGGAAGAGGATTGAACACTAGAATACCCAGAAATTTGCGATTGCTGGTGTAGGAAACAGTTTTTTTTTTTGAGATGGGCTTAAAGATGCCATCCAAATGTTTGACAAAATGCTTGTCCAGAGCATATGCTCTTTATACCAGGATCATATTGATTGTATCTGAAGAGATATAGAGTAATGTCTTACACAAGACTACCTGAAGAGGTTCCTGAATAGGGTATATCAAAGGCTGATTCGAAGAAGCTTAGGCTTTGAACAAAGCTTAGGAAGACTGTCTTGGAGAAGACTAACTAAGGAGTTCCTTGAAAGGACAAGGTATGTCTTAGAAAAGATTGGATAAATATTTTAAGAAGGCTACCTAGAAAGGCATGTTATGTCTTAATTAAGATTCACCTGGAGAGGCTTTTAGTAAGGATATGGAATGTCTTAAACAAGATTAACCTAAAGGAGTTCCTGGAAAGGATATGAAAACGTCTTAAACAAGATTACCTAGACAGGTTATGACACGTCTTAAACAAGATTGCCTGGCAAGGTTCCTAGAAAGGGTAAGAAACGTCTTAGACAAGACTACCTAGAGAGGTTATGTTATGTCTTAAACAAGACTTCCTAGAAAGGATATGATACGTCTTAAACAAGACTATCTAGAAAAATTAGGATATGTCTTACATAAGACTAACCTAGAAAGGTTCCTGGGAACGATACAATATGCCTTAAACAAAACTATAAGGTTAACTTAGATATGTCTTAAACAAGACTGACCTAGAAAGTCTCCTAGAGAGGATGAGGAGGGATTGGATACATGTTTTAAGGAGATTACCTAGAAAGGTATGATATGTCCTAAACAAGACTAACCTAGAAAAGTTTTTGGAAAGGATGTGATATGTCTTACACAAGACTCGCCTGGAAAGGCTCTTAGACTGGATACGGGATACCTTAAACAAGACTTACCTAGAAAGGCTCCTAGAAAGGACATGATTTGGATTGAAATTGAAAATTGAAATTGAAATGAGTCTTGGTTACTAACGTACCAAAGAACTCGGTTCCATATCACTGCCAAGGGACTAGCGTGATAAGACGTAACACAATAGGTCACGATTTGGATTGAAATTGAAATTGAAATAGGATTGGAATAGGATTTGAAATGGGATTGGAATAGATCTGAAATAGGATTTGAAATAGGAATTGGAATAGGATTCGAAATAGGAATTGGGAAATTAGTTTGGAATAGGAATTGGAATAGGATTTGAAATAGGATTTGAAAAATAGGATTTGGGAAATTAGTTTGGAATAGGAATTGGAATAGGATTTGAAATGGGATTTGGATTTTGATGTAACAGTCAGACGTTAATTGACTACCAAACGAGAATTGGATTTGATGGTTTTCCAGGACGAGAACTGGACTTTGCAAGGATTTTCCAGGACGAGAACTAGACTTTGTAAGGATTTGGATTTGCAAATGAAAATTGGGCTTTTATAGTATATGAATGTACCAGATGATATGCATGGTTTGATGTTGGAGTGAAGCGACATGATTAATGCATGACAATGATTTATGATGACTTGGATGTTTTAATTGATGTAGTGGGTGGAACGAAATAATGTCTTCTATAAGGCTATCCAAAAAGGTTTTTTGGAATGGATATGAACATTTGACTTAAAGAAGACTACCTGAAAAGGTTCTTGGCAAAGGACGCAATCTGTCTGAAAAGGTTTTGAGCGAAGGATAAGGAATGTCTTAAAGAAGACTGCCTGGAAAGGCTGAAAGATATGTCTTAAAAAGACTACCTACAAAGGTTTTTGGAAAGGATAATGGATGTCTTAGAAAAAATGCCACCTAAAAAGGCTCTTAGACTGTCTTAAAGAAGACTACCTGAAAAAGGTACTTGGGAAAAGAATGTCTTGAAGAAGACTACCTGAAAAGGTATTTAGAACAAGAATATCTTGGAGAAGACTACCTAAAAAGTTTCTTGGAAATGACGACGATTGTCTTAAAGAAGACTACTAAAAAGGTATGGTGTAATGTATCGACCAATGTACTTAATGCATGATTTATGTATTTGCATGATGCTCTAATGATAGGTTTTTGATAACCAAGCGTATATAGTTCGCTAATGTTGTAAGGTTGTTGGATGCTAGCGCAATTTCCCAATACCTATTTTTTTGAATTTGAAGATCGTAGTTAGGAGGAAGATTGGTTCGAGGTTGTAAAGTATGAAGACGCATTTTCCTTTTGTTGTACGTCTTACGAATTTTATATCCATTGCCCCAGTATTTTTGTGGAAAAAGATGCTTATGAGGGAAGTGTCCCAGGAAATAGCCTTGTCATATGCTTCGACGTTTAGATTGAAGGGTGTGCCCCTGACTTGCCAGGATATGGAGGGTTATCCATGGTTTTCTATCCATTTTGAATTTATCCCATGCTTGACATGCCCCTGATTGAGATTGCTTCGAGATGTGACCCAGGTCGATTGAACCTTGTCATACCCCAATTTTTGACCTAAGATACCACTTCATATCATCTGCATATGCATCATTTGCATCTCTAACAAACTGCATAGCTTGTGTTTGCTACTTGTGACTCAGCAGGATTTAATCAGGAAATCACTCATCAATACAAGTAACAATCAATTAGGGTTTTGTTCTCCCTTCATTTCAAATGAATCATCTTCATCAACAATTAACATTTGGTCCTCAGAGATTCATTTCAACAAGTTCAAAGACTTTGAATCGACTGAATTAGGGTTTTGACTAGCATACTCTTGACTTTTGCTCAGAATTTGACCTAATGGCTTGGGACATGATATCAAGACCTCAAGTGCATCATTTTGACCTAATCCATTGGCTCATAACATCTCCTACACAAAGATTGATCAGACAAATCCTCAGATCAGGGTTTTAAACTATCAGGGACTGAAATCAGGGATCACATTTGGGAAACCATAAAAACCCCCAGGAAGTCAATCAAAGGTTTCAATCATCCTCAAATAATCCCTATGACAATATCCCATGGAAATTGCATCTCAATTCAAGACCTACAGTCATCAATTTCATCAGGTCGACAATTAGGGTTTTTTGACCTAATTCACTGAACAACTGACTTTTTAATCAGGACATGGTGTCACAACTCAAACCATGGCTCAATATCCTCTAATGCTTCAATGTGATCCATTCATACCATTCATATGGTGAGGATAGCCTGTTTCATTTGAAATCTCCAGAAACGCGATTCGTCTGAAAAAGTCAACTGTACAAGATCACCATTGACTTTTGGGGAATTTTGGTCAACCATGACTTTTGAAGTTTTAAATCATCAATATATGACATGAGAAGTCATTTGATCAAGAAAAATCAAGAAAATCAATCAAGAATCAAAAAGTCAAAGTTTGACTTTCATACTTAGAAAATTTTTCTAAGTGTTTTTCATGGTTTTTTCCAAACTTTGAAAGGGAATAACTCAAAATTTCACCTACAAACTGAAAAAAACTTCCAACATGAAAGTTGTAGATTTTGATCCAATAAACAACTTTGACACATATAAATTTTTTCCATAAGATCAACCATTTAAGAGATATGGTGCTTCAAAGTTGGTACTTTTTGAAAACTTCACTTAAAACTTCATTTTTCTCAAAGTTCATGGATCTTTTTCACCCACTTCCTTAAGGATCTTGAAGAAACTTTCAACTAGGGTTTTGAAGTGTGTAACATGAGCTTTCCAAAATGTCCAAGAGCATGAAAAAATATGGAGTGTAGCTATGGTTTTGAATTATGCATTTAGTGATCATTTTCACTTGAATTTCAAGCCATTTTCACTAAGTTTCAAGCCATTTTGCCTAATGATGCAAGCAATGACATAAACCACCAATAATTGTGAGATATTTCTGGTTTGAGATCAGAATAGAAAGAGATAAGAAGCACTTGAGATTTTTAACCATGGTTAACATTTTTAACCATATGCATTAAATGCAAAAGATGCTATTTTATCTCTTAAGCCAAGTCATCATTCTTGATCAACTTGCAAGAGCTCTTCATTCAGAATCCTTGGCCTATAAATAGAGGTCATTTCCACTCTTCAAATCACACCAAAACCTCACAATTATAGGTTTTCTCTCTTCTTTCTTGAATTACAAGTCATGTGTTTCAAAGTGAGGTAGAAAACTCAACCTCCAAACCTTTGAATTTCTGGCCAAAGTGATGTTTCTAACAACTTCTAAACATCATATGTGATGTGTTTGATCCATCCACACACCCCAAAAACACTCAAATCTCAGAATCACTACCTCACTTCCATATGAACCAAAATTGAGCCTTATCATGCCAAAATCCATTCAAGATCATTTCTGTCCAAACTAACACTTCCAACACCTCATATATGTCACATATGAACTATCCCAACACTCATCATCAATCAAAAACTTCAGAATCATCAGGCTCGATTCACACTTGGTTCTACTGCAGATCGGGTTCCATGGAATGATCCAGATGTTTTTAATCCACTCCAAGCATCCAGACATGTTCCATAAGGTCCATTGATGCTGTCCAGATCAAGAAACAACATCTGTAACACCTCCAGGCACGAATTCAATTCTCAGTTGGCCGTTTTTGAAGGTAAGCTCTCTTGAACTTCAAACTCCATCATACATGCATCATAAATGAAAAATTGATTTGCCATCATGTTTCTGCATATGTATGGATCATTAGCCCTCAATCAATTGCAACTTATCATGCACATACACGATTTCAGATTGAATCATAGAATTAGGGTTCTTCACGATTTCCAGAAAATTAATGATCTTAGAGTGAAAATAAATGAAATTAAATGGTACCATCATGTTCCTTGTGAAAAATCGAGCAAGATAGGCTATTCACTTGTTCCAAACAATTCAGTTTTGAGAATTTTCAAATTCAAATTGTTCATGTGTTCTTGGCGCCATTTTTTGCGAAGGAAATTTGAAAAAATGAGTTTGAAATATAATCAGTTGGATGCGTATGTATTACAAGCTGCGCGCGCAGCTCAGTTGGTCATTGTTTTGGCTGGTGAGAGAAGGTGCGTGGGTTCAAGCCCTTTGGAAGACAAAACCATTTTTTTTATCACTTTTTTCCTTCAATTTCTTCACAACTTCATCAATTCATTTAACCAATCAAATCAACTTATTTTTTCTTCATTTTTTGAACACTTCTTATTTAATATACATATTTTATGAATACCAAAAAAAATCACCAAAAAATATTTATTTGATACATTTTTAAATAGGTTTAAAATGACATGTTTTTAAATGTTTTTAAATACTTTTAAATACTACTTTCATTTGATTTTCAAACTTAATCACTTGTAAATATTTTTTTTTGAACAAACCCTAATCATCTAAGTGTTAATTGAGGATGATCTTTTGATTAAATTGACTTCTTTCAAAATTCAAATCGTTTTAAAACGAGCGATCGCGGTTCTTTTCAAAAACAATGAACCATTTCTTTTTGAAACTTTTGATTAAATCTTTTAATTGATCAATTGATTTTCAAAACGATGTGGGGCCTCTCGAATATTAGAGAGTATAAGTCCCTTTCGTCTTTCTTTGTACAGTTTTTGTTTTAACAGAAAACTTTTTCCAAATAAACTTCCCAACAGTTTTTTTAACAAACAAATCTTTCAACTCTTTTTTAAACCATCCACCATGTTTTATGAAAAATAAAACATGGGCCTCTCGAATATTAGAGAGTATAAGACCCACTCCTTTTTTCTTTTTACACAGTCTTTTTATTCAAAATAAATAAACTTTCTTTCAGAACAAACTTTCAAACCGTTTTTCAAACAACGCGACTGTAAATGAAACGATCAACCATGTTTTGTAAATAAAACACGGGCCTCCACGTAGGTATAAGTCCCAAGCCCCTTTTGTACATACCCATTCCAGTACATGAAATTAGGTATTTCATTGTACGCCTTTTGTACATAGCTCAATCTATTTGTTTTAACTTTGAATAACAAACCAAAAATGAAGGTTTCTTTAAATCTTCCCAAAAATATACCATGGGCCTCCATGTAGGTATAAGTCCCGAGCCCCTTTGTAAATACCTGTTTACATAGCTGTTGTATAAACTCAAATGGACCTCTCCCCGAGTGTGAGTCCCGAGCCCTGTGTATACAAATGGATCATGCTTACAGGTATATTTCCTTCATAAACTCCATTATATACACACACTTTGTCATATATGTATAACTGTTCATATTTGTTCATGTACTTGTGCATATTTGTTCGTACTTGTTCATATGTGTGTTTGTGTTATATATGCTTGTTCAACTTAGTACAACACTAGGTTCCCCATAGCCTCCTATTGGGCTTCGTGCAAAGAATCTCCACTAGTTTAGGTTAGGACATAGAGTATGGTTTCCCGGTGAAATCGCTCTAAGAGCTCAGACCAACTATACCATGCCTCCCCTTGGGCTTTGTACAAACGAGTGACCCTCCCATAGCCTCCTCTTGGGCTTACAATGCAAGGACCCTGGATTGTCCCTCCCATAGCCTCCTCTTGGGCTTACAATGCAAGGACCCTCGGATAGCCTCCTCTTGGGCTTCGTACAAGGACCCACGGGCTTCTTATAAGCATCCCCAATATCCAAATCAAATACCCTAGGAGATTAGACATTTTTCATCTCTATGCTAGGAGTATCTCTTATATATCATCACAAACAATCAATCAATCAAACTTTTTTGCCACAAGGCTGGCTAATCAATCAAATTTCTTTTTGCCACAAGGCTGGCTAATCAATCAAACTGTTTTACCACCGTACTGGATGATTAATCAAAGTTTTTGTCACAAGGCTGACTTCATTGAAACTTTTGCCACGAGGCTGGCTGATTAATTAAAACTTTTTGTCACAAGGCTGACTTCATTGAAAGTTTTTGCCACAAGGCTGGTTAAACAAAAACATCTTTATCATTCTAAGCACCCTAAGTGGCATGGCCCCGGGCTTATAATGAAAAGATTTTCAAACAAAATCAAACAGATGTATGTGATGATATAGATTAGATACATCTAGCATTTAGACGACATTTGTCTCTTTTCCTTTGCTTCCACTAGCATAAGTGGGAACTACGATTGCTCTGACTTTCTCAACATCCCTTTGAGAATACGTAGGCACAAGGTCGATCCTTGGCGAGCAAAACAAAACAAAAAAAACCATTCAAACCTTAGCACCCGTAGACCCCGAGCTACAGATGCTCTGATTCCCTTTAGGGGATATGTATGCAGAGGATCGCGATGATCTTTGCGAGCATAATCAAACAAACACCTTAGGTCCCACCTATTTCACAAAAACCTCCACCACAACAAGAATGGAATAAACAAAACAAAGAAACCTATAGAGTACTATAGATACGTTGGGTGCTAATACCTTCCCTTCGTATAACCAACCCTCTTACCCGGAATCTCTCCCCCACTTTTAGGTTATTGCAGCTTTTTTCCTTTTCCTCCTTTGGAAACAATAAAAAGTTTGGTCGGAACAAAGAAAAATCATTTTTTATGAGCACTCGAGCCCAAAGAAGGCATCAGGTGTCTCATCCCACAAAAAAGAGGAACAAAAACGGTTTTTCGCCCGCGACAAACCTTAGGGTGAATGCCCCTAGTAAATAGGATGTTTTGATCGTATGCCCCTGTTTAGGAAAACGCTCTGGACGTGGTTTCCCCATTCAAGAGTCTTTGTCAAACATGATTGCCTTTGTGCTAAGTGTATATTCGTAGATGGCATTGTACCCTTTGGGAAGTAACTCTAATGTGCTGAAAATGCAAGTTTTGAAATCGAAGGAGTGAATGATTAGAAATGAATGCTTGAAGGAGCGTAGTGGTTAGAAATAATTTTAACAAACCTAGGAGTCAGTATAAAAAAATCATGCTTAATATGCTTTCGTAGTTAACCTTGCCTCAATTAGGACTTTTGAATGTTGTAACTTGGCTTGGTTCAAGGTTTAAGAAACAACGGATATAAGGCTCAAAATTTTATTTATCCCACCCCTTTCTCCTTGATGTTCTCCAGATCCTAAAAATTCTCCTAATCCAATGAATATGCTTTGTTTGTAAGAGAATCAGTTTTGATGTTGAGTAGAAGCCTTAGTAGAGATCAAGAATTAATGAAAAATGTGTAGAGATCCAAGCATTGGCTGAGAAGCTTTGATGATTTAGCCGTCACAAGATTATCGTTTGTGTTCCATATTTTGTTTTGTTTTTATCCCTTATTTTTGCATGAACCAATTCCTTAGAATTTGATTCATCGAGATGCCCTAATTTTTGCCTAAGTCATTTTGTTTTCTTTCATGGAATTTTCCATTTTGACTTAGAGGGCGCTTTTCTTTTGAATGCTCCTTTTGAGATTTGATCCTTGGGTATTGAATGTTGTGACTGCCATGCTGATTTTGATTTGTAAGCTTCGACTTTGATAACTTCCTCGATCTTGAATGATGTGTTGAGGGAGAAAATGTTATGAATGTTATCTCCATTGCTTCCTCAATCTTGGACAAACGCGAGGAAGAAGATATGCTTGAACCTTTGCTTTGCTTGCTTGATTCTCTTGACAACCAAAACACGACATTGAATTAATTGAAATCTACCCTGCCCCTGGTTAAAATCAAGGTTCTTTTTGAAAAGTAGAAACAAACTCCAACTCCTGGCTCGAGGGGGTAACGAGGGATTAACATCCTTATATCTCCACTGTTTGGGAATTGAAACAATGCCTGTACATCGTCGGTTCGGTCTTACCTTGAAAGCATATGTTTAGCGAGACTTAGTTATTTGTATTCGTCATTCTCCCTTAAGTTTGTTAATAATTGAAAGTCGAAATTGCAATAGAATAGAAGGGCGCGAATGGAAAGTCATAGTAGTGAGCGAATGAAGCGAATGAATTGATTTCAAAACATGCATGATTATTTTATTGAATTACTATTCGAAAGGTACAACGTTTTACATCAAATAGCATTTTGTGATCGTAGAGGTTACAACTTGAAATGATAAACCTATTAATGCTAAGGGCAATCTCCTTTGTGAATCCGTCGACTTTGTTTTACTCCTTAGTTCGTGGACTTGTAGAAGTGAAGGGTAATCTCGAATTCTCCTTAGGCACGTCGAATCTGTCGGGAATAAATTTGTTAGCGGTGGGTTTTCTTCGTATCGGAACTTCATGAGTTTCCTTTGACTGAACCTCTTTTGCTTTTTCTAAAGGATAGTATCACACTATTTGCAACGTCTAGAGTTTGTAGATTGATAAAGGAAATCTAGGACCCTTTTGCCCCTTGGTGGGTAGTTGAAATATGTCGACTTCCCTCCATCGTAGTTATGCATCTTTGTTCAGGACATTGCCCCAGTTGGACTAATCCTTGCCCCCAGGTTATGGTATAGCGCCCTTGTAAATTTGATGTGTTCTAAGATGAACCCCTTATGACTAGATACCCCTTGAGTGTATCTATGAGGGAACTTCTTTGTTGAACTAATCCTTGCTCGACGAGAACATTTGTTGTATTTACAATCCTGTTACGAAAAGGTATGAACACGTGGTTGGCATAGTGGAAGACATCCTCTTTCTTTTAGCAAGACCAGGATCTTTTATTCTCCTTTCTCCATACTTTTTGATCCTTTGATTTTTTCGCGAGTATCGGGAAATTGGCTAGCATGGTAAGTGTGGATGCAGGCGAAAATGCAAAGGTAAATGTAAATGTATGAATGTATGAAAATGCAAATGCACGCGTATGCAAAGGACTCATTTATTTTTTGTATACTATGACTCCTTGTATGTAATGCAATGCGGATGTGCGATAGATATAATCCTAAGGATAGCCTATGCGGATTTAGGGATGACATTAGACTCTAATGAAATATTTGCGAGCTAGATATTATGACACGTTAATGGGAATAGATTAGGGAGTGCATGGAAAGTAGCAGTTGATGACCGTTCAGGACAGTCACCAAGTCTCATGACCTTCGAGAGGTTGTTCGACGTGTACTTACGAAGTTGTCCCTCGTGGGAAAGTTCTCGATGTGGAACGCAGCCTATCTAAGGATGATATTGGAGGGAATGAAATCCCTACAGGCTTAGGGATGAAAGATGTATAAATGGGAATTCAAAACCCTACGAGTTAGGGGATGCACGGGAGCAAGCACGAGGTGACCGTTCAAGACAGTCACTATATCTCATGGCCATCGAGAGTCCAATCGACATGCGTTAATGAAGACGTCTTTCGTGGGAAGGACACGTGGTTGTAAAAATACAAAGGTGTAGAAGGAAAATCCCTACGGGCTAGGGAGTGCGTAGGAGCAAGCATAGAGTGACCGTTCAAGACAGTCACTAGATCTCATGGCCATCGAGAGGCCAATCGACGTATGCTAACGAAGGTGTCCTTCGTACGAAGGACACGATTTTAAGAATAGGATCCCTATAGGCTAGGGAATGCATAGAGGGAAACACGGGATGACTATTCAATATAGTCACAAGGTCGCATGGCCATCGAGAGGCCAATTGACGTGCATTAATAAAGATGTCCTTCGCGGGAAGGACGCGTAGTTATAGAAATACAAGGATAAAAAAGGAAAGTCCCTACAGGCTAGGGAATACGTAAGGATACCTGCAAAATTGAAACGCATAGATACTCGAAGCATATAAATTGCAAACATATAATAAGCACATAAGCACAAAAGTCCTAGGTTCATAGGTTCGACGTAGCGGCTTTAGGGAGCCTACCCTTTCCATTGGTATGTCCTAGACACGGGTCTCATGGGGTCGTTCGTAGCCTCCGAGACTTTTTGTCTCTTTGGATTTTAGAACAACTCATTTTATCCAATGAGGTTCGAATTTTTGGGGTAGGTTCTCGGAGAGATCAGCTGAATACCAAGTCCAGCCCTCAACAAGGTCAAGCCTCGTATTGGACATTTCCGGATATTCAACCCACTCCGAGTGGAGTTATCAATGAGACTCATAGGCGATTCAAGTCCCCCCTGATCTCAAGGATAACCCCCACACTTAGGTTTAACAACAATTTATATATATCCCAAAAGTACGGTAAAACAAATAAGCAGTTAAATATATATTGAAATTACTGTAAAGGAGAATTGCGGTAGTTTAAGACAGTAAATAAATAAATAAATAAATTTAAATTTAAATATTTAAAACTAACCTCGAAATCCAGCCGCTTATAATTTAAAAATATAGTACAACAGTAATTAAATAAAAATTTAAATTACTGTGATTTAAGGCTGTAAATAAATAAATAAAAGGGTTAAATGCAATTCACCCCCTGCCACTAGGGCGAGTTAAGATTCCCCCCCCCTGAAGTTTTTTTTTGTAAACCGCCCCTTATAAAACACAGCTTCTGTTTTCAGAACCCCCTATCCCTTGTTTGGCTGACTGGACGTGGGAGATTTCTTTGTTTGGCTGACTGGGCGAGGGATATCTTGCAAGCCAAACCATTTTTTGTAAACCGCCCCTTATAAAACACAGCTTCTGTTTTCAGAACCCCCTATCCCTTGTTTGGCTGACTGGACGTGGGGGATTTCTTTGTTTGGCTGACTGAGCGAGGGATATCTTGCAAGGTGGTTTGGCTGACTGGACGTGGGGAATTTCTTTTTTTGGCTGACTGGGTGAGGGATATCTTGCAAGGTGGCATCCATGTGGAGTTTGTAAAAATTACAAATTGTAGTTTTTCCAAAATTTTGTCAAAGACAAAACTCGAACCCAGGTCCCCCTTGGTTAAGCTTATTGCACGTTTCCACTAGGCTAATTAGTCTATTATGTCTTTTACTGAAACTGAAGTATATATATGTCTTAACGTTAACATATTTTTAATAAATAATAAATACTGTAAGTTAATAATATATACTATAAGTATAATATATACTGTAAGTAATATTAATAATATTTTTAATATTATATACTGTAAATAATTATTACCGTAAGTTAATATTTAATATTTATATGTTAATAATTATTACTGTATGTTTATAATATTATATACTGTAAGTTAATAAATAATATATACTGTAAATAATATTAATAATATTTTTAATAAAAAATATATATGTTTTAACGTTAATATTTTATAAACTAATACACAATTTTTATAATAACATTTATATACTGTAAGTATAATATGTAATAACATTTTATAAACTAATACACATTTTTTATAATAACATTTATAAACTAACATATATTTTTTGTAATAATATTTTATAAATTATCATAGGTTTATTATTTTGTTTATATGTTTTATTATAGTATATATTAATTATTAGCTTATATAATATATACAGTATATATAATTACAAACTATTAATATTTTATAAACTATTAATATATAAACTATATTAACGTATATATACTTAATATATTCCCAAACTGTACATATTAATTACAAATTTTTTTATAAACTATTAATATATATACTTTTATATAAAATACATTTATATTAAAACTGTACATATAAAAATAGTTAGTTAAAAATGAATAAATATAGTTTATAAAAATGTTTGTTTATAAAATGTTAGTTTATAAAATTTGTTACTTTATAAAATGAATAAAATGTAGTTTCTAAAAATGTTTGTTTTTAAATGATATTCAAAAATGTATTTATTTGTTAATTTATAAAAAAATATATAAATTAACGTTAATATAAAAAAATTTAGTATAAAACAAAATAAATGTTCTTAACGTTAATATAAAAAAACTTAACATATATATATAAAACAAAAAAAACTTTAACAGTTTTTATTCAGTTAAAACTTAAAAGATTAATAAGATCAATAAGATAAAAATTTAACATATATATAAAACAAAAAAAAATTAGTAATTAATATGTACAGTTTTTATTCAGTTAAAAGATTAATAAGAAAACTAAATAAAAAACATTTGGTTTCAAGAAAAATGTGTAGCTTAGTTGGTGAGAGATGTTGGTTGGTAACATGCAAGTACGAGGTTCGAATCCTGGGTTTGACAAAAATTGGGGAAGGGGACTCGCCTTGTTGCCAAGTGCCTACGTACCTCCTTATGGAGGATCAGAGTCAACGTGGTTTAGTGTGTTTTGAATGTTTTTAGTGTTTGGGCGTACAACCCTGATTTTAATATGTTACCGTTAGCTGCGATGATCAATAGTTTCGATTACCATGGTTAACGGACTAAAGGGAGGATTGCTAACCACTATAATCGATAGATTCGATTATCACGAATAGCAAATGAATGTATTTTAAATAATTTAATTTGATCGTTACACCTCATAATCAATAGATTCGATTACAAATAATAACGAATTTTGATAAAGGAATGCTAATCATCGTAACCAATAGATTTGGTTAAAACCATTTAGCAAAATAAATGTTATTTTAATTTACATTTGATTAAAAGACTAAATGATTAAATTATCGATTATTACCCATTGCGACCAATAGGTTTAGTCGAAACGAATAACAATTTAAAATCCTAATATTTCGGCCAAATGACCAGTGGGGTTGGGCAAACCCTAACACTTAATATATTTCCCTAAGGTTTTTGTCACTTTTAACAATTAAAATTGGTTAAATCAATTAAGCCGAATAGTCGAATTAACCGAATAATCGGGAAAAATACTAAACCTTAGTTACTAGCCTAACCTTAATTTAATTATCTAAAATAATTGAATAAATTAGTTAAATTAAACAATAACTAATATTTAATTTAAATAACTAAATAATAACAAAAAGTATAGAAAAACCTGGGAAAGCAATCATGTGTTGTTGGCTTATTGATGGTGAATGGTAAACCTTCCATTTGCGTGCGTTAGATTTGGATTATTGGAGATCTTGTGGCCAAGAAGCGACGGTGATTGTAGGCAGCGTATGGGAGAAAGCGTGAGATTATGTGGTGCTCTAAACCAAAGAATTTATAACCTGGCAAAACCTAGTGCCACCTGCGCTGAACTCTCATGTTGTTTTAGATATAATTCCAAATACATAAATAGGAAACAATATATTAAATGGGGAAATTCAAACACTAGAGTCAACGTGGGCCCTAGTAGTTGCAACAAAATCCAATGGGAGGCGGAGAGAGAATAGATTTCTTGTTGACCACCCAACCACTGTGCAGCGCGTGGATGGAGAGAGAGAGAGGGCTCATTGACTGGCCAATGGACACACACAGCCGTGGTACGCGTGGCATCCTACTGTTCATCGTCTTCAACCTCGCTATTTACGAAATTACCTGCGGATTCTTTTGGGGGCTTTGCTACGGATTTTGCTGCGGGTAAACCTTCCAATCCTGCAACAAATTAAAACTCAGCAAAACGACGTTAGCGAAACTCCATGAATGCCCAGATCGACTTAAATTCTCCCCCTGAGTTCAAATATGGACTTGGTTTCTCACGAATCCCTCTGCAAGTGTCGACACGAATTGCATAGTCTCTTATGCCCTAGCCATGGCAGCTTGTGATCCGACCACTGGAACTTTGCTAAAGGGCTTCGAAATTCTTCCCATTATCATTTAGAACTCATATGCACCAATTAAACATGTTAAAGCATAGTATTATACAGAATACGAAATCTTAAAATATGTTTCAAAAGTGACAAGTATGGCAGACGAGTTATACACCTGATTGAGGGCTACCACTTACCTGGGTTACTCTATAATGTATCAGGAACAAAATAGAATGAGTCTTGAGTCTTAAGATTGCTTGGGATCATCGATATCAAAGCTCACATATTCTTGAATATTCTTGCACTTGAAACCCTAGCCTCCTTGGCCAAATTTTCGCCCCCTCTCCTTAGTGAATGTTTTTAGTATATATATGGGCTCAATTAGGGTTGACAAAATTTGGAGAAAGCTCATGTATTTTTAATGATTGAAATTGATATATTTTCTATTTAATTTTGATTGAAAACTTGCTAAATTAGTATCAAATCTCCCCCATCCTCTCATGAACGAAATTAGACTATATATTTGATATATTAGATCATTGAAACTAATTAAAAAACAATTTTTTGATTTAATCTAATTATCTTAGGCTTTATTTAACTTATTTAAAATTTAAATGAATAAATATTCAAATAAATAAAATAAATGTCATAAAAATGAGATAATAGATTTTTAAGTCTTGCTATTATCCATGGATATGTTTTAGATCCAAAATTTGGCCCATTGGTTTGAAAGATCAAGTTTCTTCACTTTTGTACTTCATGCATTTCCTTAATTTTGCCCAACTTGCAACTATCATAACTCCTTCAATTTTTATGATATGGAAGTGTTATAAGACTTTTTGGAAAGCTTAAAGAGTCCTCTAAATGATGCCTTTGGTTTCATCTCATTTGAAGCTTCCATGCTCAAGTTATGAACTTTGACCCAAAAAGGTGTTCTTGTTGACTTTTTGGACGACCTATAATCTCTTTGACCATATCTCTTGAATGATGCATTTCTGGCCTTGGCATGTGAGAACCAAAGTTGTAAAGAATAAAATTTCCTTCAAGATAGGCTTTGATTGGGAAATTTTTGATGCTCCATGTGAAAGTTATGGCCAGTCAAAGTTGAGTTGACTTTTCCTATAAAACCCTAATTTGAACTTTTGAAATTTGTTCATTTCTGAGTTTTTATTAATGGATCATGACCAGTCTTTGATCAAATGATGGATATAACTTCACATACTTGATGTTGACCAAAAATCTTGAAGTTTGACTGTATTTTGACTATAGTTGACTTTTAGGTCAACATAGTCGATTATTGATCGTCTGAGCCATTGAGTGAGCAACCCTTGGAATAGAAGCTTGACTTTTGACATGGAGGTGCCTTGATATATGTGAGACACCTTGGGATCCATTTGAGACCTTAGAAATTCAAATTACTTTGATAAACTGCAAACCCTAGTTTTTAGGAGACTCTTGCTCAGGAGAATGACTGGATGAATCTCTTGAACTTTGAATCATTGTGAATGGAATATGGAAGGAAAATTTTGGGGTATTGTCATACCCCAATTTTTAACCTAAGATACCACCTCATATCATCTGCATATGCATCATTTGCATCTCTAACAAATTGCATAGTTTGTGTTTGCTACTTGTGACTCAGCAGGGTTTAAACAAGAAATCACTCATCAGTACAAGTAACAATTAGGGTTTTGCTCTCCCTTCATCTCAAAAGAACCATCTTCATCAACAGCCAACATTTGGTCCTCAAAGATTCATTTCAACAAGCTCAGAGACTTTGAATCAACCAGATTAGGGTTTTGACTGAAGATAGCATACCCCTGACTTTTGCTCAGGATTTGACCTAATGACTTGGGACATGACCTCAAGACCCCAAGTACATCATTTTGACCTAATCTATTGACTCAGGACATCTCCAACACAGGGACTGATCAACAGTGAAATTTCAAATCATCAGATTAGGGTTTTTGAACTATCAGGGACTGAAATCAGGGATCACATTTGGGAAACCCTAAAAAGCCCCAGGGGATCACTCAAAGGTTTCAGTCATCTTCAAATAATCCTTATGACAATATCCAATGGAAATTACATCTCAATTCAAGATCCACAGTCATCAATTTCATCAGGTCGACAATTAGGGTTTTTAACCTAATTCACCTGAACCACTGACTTTTTAATCAGAACATGGTGCCACAACTTAAACCATGGCTCAATATCCTCTAATGCCTCAATATTATCCATTCATACCATTCATTTGATGAGGATAGCTTGGTTCATTTGAAATCTCCAGAAACGCGATTCGTCCGAAAAAGTCAACTGTACAAGATCACCATTGACTTTTGAGAATTTTGGTCAACCATGACTTTTGAAGTTTTAAATCATCAATATATGATATATGAAGTCATTTGATCAAAGAAAATCAAGGAAATTAATCAAGAATCAAAAAGTCAAAAGTTTGACTTTCCATACTTAGAAAAATTTCTAAGTATTTTCAATGGTTTTTTCCAAACTTTGGAAGGGAATTTCTCAAAATTTCACCTACAAACTGAAAAAAACTTCCAACATGAAAGTTGTAGATTTTGATCCAATGAACAACTTTGTCACATAAAATGATTTTCCAAAAGATCAACCATTTAAGAGATATGGAGCTTCAAAGTTGGTATCTTTTGAAAATTTCACTTAAAATCTCACTTTCTTCAAAGTTCATGGATCTTTTTCACCCATTTCCTTAAAGGTCTTGAAGAAACTTTCAACTAGGGTTTTGAAGTACATAACATGAGCTTTCCAAAATGTCCAAGAGCATGAAAAAATATGGAGCATAGCTATGGCTTTGAATTATGCATTTAGTGATCATTTTCACTTGAAATTTCAAACCATTTTCACTAAGTTTCAACACTACATGACCTATAATGCAAGTAAGGATGCATCAATGCAATAATTGAGAGATATTTTCTGATTTGAAGATCAGAATGGAAGAGGATAAGAAGCTTGGAAGATTAACCATGGTTAAGTCACTTTTAACCATTTGCATTTAATGTAAAGATTCCATTTTATCTCCAAATGCCAAATCACCAGTCTTTGATCAACTTGCAAAACTCTGCATTCAGAATCCTTGGCCTATAAATAGAGGTCCAAACTTCATTCAAAATCACACCAAAACCTCATAATCATAGGTTTTCTTCTTCTTTCTTGAATTGCAAGTTTCATAGTTTTCAAAGAGGTAGAAATCTCAACCTTCAAATCCTTGAAGCTATGGCCAAGGTGATGGTTCTAACAACTTCTAAACATCATATGTGATGTGTTTGATCCACCCACACACCCCAAAAACACCTGAAACTCAGAATCATCATCTCACCTCCATATTTGCATATATTGAACCTTATCATGCCAAAATCCATACCAGGCCAATTCTATCCAAACTAACCTTCTAAACACCATCCATATACTTCATATGAATGATCCGAACGCTCACCAACAATCTGAAACACCTCCATCATCAAATTCGATCCTCACTCCAAGCAACTGCAGATCGGGTTCCATGGCTATGCTCAGGTGAATTCAATCCATTCCAAGCATTCAAACACCTTCCCTAAGGTCCATTGAAGCTGTTCAGATCATCAAACAACAACTGGAACTTCTCTTTTGCAGAAATTAATTTCCAGATTTGCCGTTTTTGAAGGTAAGTAATATGAACTTCAAACTCTATCATACATGCATCATAAACAAAATATTGATATACCATCTTGTTTCTGCACCTATGAGGATCATTAACCCTCAATCAATTGCATCATAACTTGCATACACACGATTTCACATTGAATTTCAGTTCTAGGGTTCTTCATGTTCATAGGAAAATTAACCACCTTAGAGCAAAAATAAATGAATTGTGAGATCACCATCATGTTCCTCGTGCAAAACCGAGTGAGATAGACCCTTTACTTGATCAAAACAACACAGTTTTGAAGATTTTCGAATTTCAGTTGAAGGTGTGTTCTTGGCGCCATTTTGTGATTCAGAAAATTCAAAGGTTTGTTTTTAAATATAATCAATGGAACGCGTGTGTATTACAAGCCACAAGCGTGGCTCAGTTGGTAAGTGTTTTGGCTGGTGAGAGTGAGGGCGTGGGTTCAAACCCTGGCAGGACCAAACCTTATTTTTTTTAACACTTATTTTCTTCAATTTTCTTAACAACTTTAACTAATTAATTAACTAACCAAATCAATTCATTTTTGCTTCATTTTTTGTACACTCTTTATTTAACACATATATTTTATGAATATAAAAAAAATCACAAAAAAATATTTATTTAATATGTTTTTTATTAGGTTTAAAATGACATGTTTTTACGTATTTTTAATACTTTAAATATGGTTTTTTATTTGATTTTTCAAACCTAATCATTTGTAAATATTTTTGTGATCAAACCCTAATCTTTTAGGTCTTAATTAAGCATGAAATTTGTTTTTATCTTAATTAAGTTGACTTTTGTCAAAAATTCAAACTGTTTTTCAACGAAGCGATCAACTGTTTTCAAAAAAACTTTTCAAACTGTTTTCAAAAACGACAAACTTAACAAATCAATCAACCATGTTTTATAAAATAAAACATGGGCCTCGATATAGGTATAAGTCCCATTCCTTTGCATGAAATTAGGTATTTCATTGTACATACACCTTTTTGTACATACCTCGATCAATTTGATTTTTAACCTCGAATAACAAATCAAAAATGAAGGTTTTCTTTAAATCTTCCCAAAAATACCATGAGCCTCCATGTAGGTATAAGTCCCAAGCCCCCTTTGTAAATACTTGTTTACATAACTTCTGAATAAACTCAATGGGCCTCTCCCCGAGTATAAGTCCCGAACCCCCGTGCATACAAACGGATCATGCTTACAGGTATATTTCCTTCATAAACTCCATTGTATACACACACCTTGACATATATATGTAATTGTTCATACTTGTTCATATACTTGTTCATGTTTGTTCATACTTGTTCATATTTGTGATTGTGTTATATATGCTTGTTCAACTTAGTACAACAATAGGTTCCCCATAGCCTCCTATCGGGCTTCGTGCAAAGAATCTCCTTAGTTTAGGTTAGGACATAGAGTATGGTTTCCCGGTGAAATCGCTCTAAGAGCTCAAACCAACTATACCACGCCTCCTCTTGGGCTTCGTACAAACGACTTGTCCCTCCCATAGCCTCCTCTTGGGCTTACAATGCAAGGACCCTCGATTGTCCCTCCCATAGCCTCCTCTTGGGCTTACAATGCAAGGACCCTCGATTGTCCCTCCCATAGCCTCCTCTTGGGCTTACAATGCAAGGACCCTCGGATAGCCTCCTCTTGGGCTTCGTACAAGGACCCACGGGCTTCTTATAAGCATCCCCAATATCCAAAACAAATACCCTAGGAGATTAGACATTTATCATCTCTATGATAGGAGTATCTCATCTATATCATCACAAACAATCAATCAATCAAATTTCTTTTTTGCCATAAGGCTGGCTAATCAATCAAACCTTTTTGCCACCATACTGGTTGATTAATCAAAGTTTTTGCCACAAGGCTGGCTTCGTCGAAACTTTTTCCACAAGGCTGGCTGATTAATCAAAACTTTTTGTCACAAGGCTGACTTCATTGAAAGTTTTTGCCACAAAGCTGGCTAATCAAACTTGTTTTTGCCACAAGGCTGGCTAAACAAAAATCATCTCTATCATTCTAAGCACCATAAGTGGCACAACCCAGGGCTTATAATGAAAAGATTTCAAACAAAAAACAAACAGATGTATGTGATGATATAGATTAGATACATCGAACATTTAGATGACATTTGTCTCTTATTCTTTGCTTCCACTAGCATAAGTGGGAACTACGATTGCTCTGACTTTCTCAACATCCCTTTGAGAATACGTAGGCACAAGGTCGTATCCTTGGCGAGCAAAACTTCTCCCTCAAACCACTCAAACCTTAGCACCCTTAGACCCCGAGCTACAGATGCTCTAATTCGCTCTAAGGGATATGTATGCAGAGGATCGCGATGATCTTTGCGAGCATACTCAAACAAACACCTTAGTTTCCCACCTATCTCACAACAGACTCTCCTCCATAACATAGAATGAAATGGACATAACAAAGAAACCTATAGAGTACTAAAGATACGTTGGGTGCTAATACCTTCCCTTTGTATAACCAACCCTCTTACCCAAAGATCTCTCCCCCCACTTTTAAGGTTATTGCAGCTTTTTTCCTTTTCCTACTTTGGAAACAATTAAAAGTTTGGTCGAAAAAAACAAAAATCATTTTCTTGAGCCCAAGCCCAAAGAAGGCATCAGGTGTCTCATCCCCGATTGATTTTTTTTCACGCGACAGAAAAATGGCGACTCCACTGGGGACCATCTTTTTATTGTTTCCAAAGGAAGGGTTAATTCTAATTGTTATGTTTTTATTTGTGTTACATGTGTGGTTCTGGTTCTGTTACATGTGAGGTTCTGTTACAAGTGATACATTATGGACAAATCCTAACCTGGATTAAGTACACATAAGAATTAGGTGGAGGGTATAGTCATGTACAGGCGTACGTGAGAATCCTTCCGCTCAGTGGAGGTTCCTTGTTGGTAATATATGTTTAGCATGTTTCGTAGCGAAGACATTATTGCTTTCATTGAACTGTAGAAGCTGATTGGCCGTAGAACCCCAACCCATCCTGGCCTTATTAGGTTGTGGCGCAGAAACTATTCAGGTGTAGACTTGGATTAGTTGTCATGCGGAGAGCCACACTCAGACGAGTTTTTCTTGAGAATATTGCTGGCTCACAAGTTCAGTCGTGCAAGCCGGTAATATCCGAAAGAAAAATGTAGACTCTGACGTATCAGTAGAACATGTTGTGCAGGTGATTAACCCCTAGTACTATCCCATGTTTGGTTCTCTGACCTCATGCTCGTGACGCTGGAAATTTGAACCTATGTGTACCATGTTTGTATTACCATTACCATGTCTGCAGTACCATGTTTGCGTTACCATGTTCGTATTACCATGTTTGCTTTACCATGTTTGAATATGTGGCATCCATGCATCCATGCATTCATTAAAAAACCCATCTTTTTCCAGAAAAACATGATTTTTCCAAAAAATTTAGAGAATTTTCTTTGCAAACATTATAGGATTAAGTTATGGAATGGGTAAAAAGGCATACCAAAAAGTACGGTTTCAAAGCGCCTGATGTGGAAAAACTAAGAGAGTTAGCATCTTCTGTACAAGATCCTTCCGATTTTAGGAAAAGTTATGGAAAGCTTTTGCCTATCCTGAACACTCATGTTGATGAAGGACTTCTCAAAACTCTGGTTCAGTTCTATGATCCTGTGTCTGACAAAATACCCTTCAATGGTTTGGAAGCCATTCCTAAGTCACACGTCATTGCAGCAAGTATCCACTTGAAGAAATCTGAAGTAGAGAGTAATTGGACTACCAAAGGAAACCTCTCGGGTTTAACTTCACACTTCCTAATAAAGAAAGCCTTTGATTTCATCGAAACTGGTAGCATGATAGCTTTTGAAGCTATACTAGCCTTGCTCATCTATGGGTTGGTTCTGTTTCCCAACGTCAACGACTTTGTTGATTTCAACGCCATAAAAATCTTTTTGAATGGAAATCCTGTTCCGACTTTGCTTGGTGACATGTATTTCTCTGTTCATCATAGGAATCGCCAAGGCGGTGGAGTCATTGTATGTTGTGCACCATTGTTGTTCAAATGGATTGTTTCACACTTACCTGAGTCTCCTATTTTCACGGAAAACCGAGAAGGTTTGCGTTGGCCTCGAAGACTTATGTCTCTTACTAATAATGATATTCATTGGTATACCTTGGCTCGCTGTGGTACAGAAACCATTGACAGTTGTGGAGAATTCGCCAACATACCCCTCATTGGTACACAAGGAGGAAATAACTACAATCCAGTTTTAGCCCGACGACAACTCGGGTATGCAAATTCAGCTAAACCTGTTGGTCTCACAGTGGAAGGCTACTTCTATCAAGAAGGGGATGATCCTCAGAGGTTGAAAACAAGAATGGTGAGAGCTTGGTACGACGTCCGATGGAAAGAAAAAGGTGGGGCAAGAAATTGCATTGCCATGGACGCCTACACCTGCTGGGTAAATAAAAGAGCAAAGGAGTTTCAAATGCCTTATGCTTATGAAAAACCCATGTTTCCTGTGGTATCTCAACTGCCCAACATTCCCATTTACACTATGGAGGAATACCAAGACACTTTAGCCAAGATGAGGTTAGAGAAAGATGCCTGGGAAGATAAGTTTCGTAAGACCGATGTGGAAAACAGAAGGTTGAAGAAACGAGTGAAAGATCACGAGGAAACCCTCTACTGTCAAGATGGATGGCTCATGAGTAAAGATGAGAAGATCCGTCAAAAAGACGCTGCAATCAAGAGGTACATCAAAGAAAGCAAGAAAAAGCTTGAAGGCTCAACAAGCAACGCTCCAACTCCTGACGATTGGAAGAATGTTGTTAACAAGCTAAGGACCGAAAAGGCCGAATTGAAAGCTCACTATGGGAAAGAAATCCTGAAGCTCAAGCTGCACAACGCATTTGGTTCTTCGTCTGATGAAGATGCTTAGGATTGTTTAGCTTTTTACTTATCATTTGCTTTTGTAAGGAGCTACGCTCCAATGTTGTAACATTTTCCCATTATTTCAATAAAATCACAGTTTGTGTTCCAATGTTTGCAAGAAAATAATCTTTAAAATATTTGGAAAAAATCATAAACTTCTTTTTTGCATACATCATTCTGCATATCGAGTCTGTTGTCTAGAGTCTTATCTTTTGGATTTTCCTCCATTAGATCGTCAAGCTGTCGCGTCTCAAAGTTTCTCGACCGCGCTCGCAATCAGATCACATATACAATACTCGTTCAAGCAGAAGAAGAGTAATGGAACACTCTGAACAAGAGAATATTGAGCTCCGTGGTACAGTTGCCACCCTTCAAGAAAAATTGGAAAGTCTCACTACTCTGTTTGACTCCTTAATGGCGGCACAGAATCAGCCGCCGCCACCCAACAGTCAAGCAACAGTGACATCTGAAGTCACTACTCCAGTCTCTACAGTTGCATTCAACATTCCATCCTTCTCCATGCCAGAAGGTTGGGGCACGCTTTTCAGCTTTGGTACGGGTTTTCGCCATAATTTCTCTAGGATTCCAACATCCACAACTGAAGCGCCCGCTGCACAAAGTTCACTGTTCACTCCAAATCAGGGGGTAGTTTTTTCTCAGATCACTATGGCACTCTCTCAACCCACTATGACAGTTGCGACTCCTATGGTTCACACTGTTCCTTATGAAGGCAATGAGATTTATCATGATCAAGGTGATAGCACAAATCAGCGAAACCTTGTGGAAGATCTCCAAGAGCAGTTTAACAAGATACAGCTAGAAGTTAAAGCTATTCGCGGGAAAGATTTGTTTGGGAAGAATGCCCAGGAGCTATGTTTAGTTCCCAGTGTACAAATACCAGCTAAATTCAAGGTCCCTGACTTTGAAAAGTACAAAGGTAGTTCTTGTCCACAAAGCCATCTCGTGATGTATGCTAGGAAGATGTCTACTTATGCAGATAATCATCAGTTACTCATCTATTACTTTCAAGACAGTTTGACTGGTGCCGCACTGAAGTGGTACACAGGATTGGATAGCACTAACATTCGAACTTTCAACGACCTAGGCGAGGCCTTTGTCCGACAATACAAATACAACTCGGATATGGCTCCAGACAGAGATCAGCTTCGATCCATGGCTCAAAAAGATCATGAAGCTTTCAAAGAGTATGACCAACGATGGAGAGAAACTGCTGCTCAGATTAATCCACTGTTAAAAGAGAAAGAGATGACAAAGATCTTCTTGAATACTCTTGGCCCGTTTTATTATGAACGCATGATTGCTAGTGCTCCAAGTGATTTCACCGAAATGGTAAACATGGGGATGTGTCTAGAAGAAGGAGTCCGAACCGAACGTCTAACTAAAGAAGGTGGGTCTTCAAGCGGAACCAAAAAGTTCGGAAGTGGTTTCCCAAAGAAGAAAGAACAAAGTGTTGACATGGTATCCCAAGGGAGGCCAAGAGGAAATGTCAATCGTCAACAACAGATTGCTGCTATCGCGCCAGTCGTTAATACAACACCTAATCCGGGATTTACCCCGCAGTTTCAACAACAGCCTCGACAACAGGCTCAACAGTTTAACAACAATCAGAATCGTGTACAAAGAGCTCCACAGTTTGATCCGATTCCGATGACCTACACAAAGTTGTACCCTACTTTGATTGAAAGAGGTCTTGTTCAAACTAAAGCACCACCACCAATACCTGAGAAACTACCATGGTGGTACATAGCTGAGGTCTCATGCCCTTATCATCAAGGAGCACCTGGCCATGATCTCGAGCATTGCATAGCTTTGAAACATGAAGTTCAGAGGTTGGTTAGGTCAAATCTTCTCTCTTTCAGAAATTTGAATCCTAATGTGCAAGCAAATCCGCTCCCCAATCATGGAGGGCATGTTGTAAACATGGTGTATGGATGTCCTGGTCCATACCGAATCTATGACATCAATTTCTCAAGAGCAAATTTGGTAGAAATGCACGCTACTCTCTGTCAAGGGCAGAATTTTCGCCAGCATCCCTACGGTTCCTGTAGCATATGTTGCGTAGATCCTCATGGATGTTCGATTGTGAGAAGAGATCTCCAAGTTCTGTTGGATAATGGTACTGCTCAGATCTACAGAAATAGGAATGAAGATGAAGTTAACATGATAGGATGTTATCCGCATGAGCATTTAGTCTCAGATATCAACTCGTAAATGCCTAAAGTTAACGTCATCGTTCCTCATTTCAACATGCCTGAGCGCATAGAAGTTACTTACAACAAACCAAGGGTTCCTGTTGCTCCTTTGATCATTTGTCTACCTGGACCTGTTCCTTATGACTCTGACAAGGCATTTCCATACAACTACAATGCAACAATGATAAAGAATGGACAAGAAGTTCCTTTACCTACTCTTTCATCTGTCGTAAACATCGCCGATGTGAGTCGAGTAACAAGAAGTGGACGTGTGTATACTACACTACCTCCAAAGCAGCCTATTGCTCCTGCAACCAGGCAAAATCCTGTTAATACACCAGTGGGGAATCCTGTGGAAATTCCTATCAGTAATACAAGCACTGATGTTGGTCAATCCAGTGGAACCAATGTCAATCCTGACTTTGATGAAATTTTGAAGCTTATCAAAAGAAGTGAATACAAGATTGTGGATCAGCTTATGCAGACTCCTTCAAAAATCTCAATACTTTCTTTGCTTTTAAACTCTGAAGCTCATAGGGAGGCCCTGATGAGAGTTTTGGATCAAGCTTTTGTGGATCATGATGTGACTGTTGACCATTTTGATGGGATAATAGCCAACATAACAGCTTACAACAATTTAAGCTTCTGTGATGAAGAACTCCCCGAGGAGGGTAGAAATCACAATCTTGCTCTGCATATTTCTATAAACTGTCAGTCAGACTCTTTGTCCAACGTGCTGGTAGACACCGAATCTTCCTTGAATGTGATGCCAAAGACGACTCTTGCTCGCTTGTCTTACCAAGGAATGCCTATGAAGTTCAGTGGTGTAGTAGTCAAAGCATTTGATGGATCGCAAAAATCTGTTATCGGCGAAGTCAACCTTCCCATGACAATTGGTCCACATACATTTCAAATCACCTTCCAGGTCATGGACATTCAAGCTGCTTATAGCTGTCTGTTAGGACGGCCATGGATCCATGAAGCAGGGGCAGTAACTTCTACGCTCCACCAAAAGTTAAAATTTGTAACAAATGGAAAATTGGTAACAATAAGTGGGGAGCAAGCCTTGATGGTGAGCCATTTATCCAATTTCTCTTTCATAAGTGCTGATAATGTGGAAGGAACGCAGTTTTAAGGTCTCTCTTTAGAAGAAGAATCTTCCAAAAAGAAAGCATCAATCTCTTCTTACAAAGAGGCAGTAAAAGTAGTGAAAGATGGAACTACCACTGGCTGGGGCAAGTTGTGATCCCTACCAATAATGAAACCAGAGCAGGACTCGGATGTTCACCTATGTTCTCAAACTGCACCAAGAAGGATGAAACACTTCGTCCGATCAAAGAAACGTTCCATACTGGAGGATTCCTTAACCCAGTTCCTCAAGAGGTTAATGTCCTTATTGAAGAATGCATCGAAGAAGGTCTACCTGATCTTGAAGAAGAATGGAAATGTTATCTCAATGACTCGGGATACATATCTCAGGAAGAACCGTATGAGAAACCCAGAGGCAAGGTCAAAACAAGTGCTAAAGAAATTCCGCCTATTCCTGCAGAGGTCTGGGACACCTTGGGACAACCAAGTGGAAAATTTGATTATATGGTGAAATATACTGCACCTGAAAGTTCAAAGATTGCGATTGAAGACATCCAACCAACTGGATGGGGAGATTCCTTTGAATATAGTAGTCAACCAGAAGAGGTTTATCAGCCCTCTCAATTTTCTCAGAAGCCTGAAGTTACTGAAGATTTCGGCTTCAATGCATCTACCAAGATTTATAATCCTGAAGATGGTTATTATTACATAAATGCCATTTTTGAAGATGAAGGGGAAGATGGCCCCGCAGTTGACTTAGAAAGTGTCTCTGACAATGAGTCTCTTCATCTTGAAGATTGGGAAATACATCCTGAAAATTTTGAAGATTGTGACTCATCTTATGCTCTTCAAGAAGTAGAAGAAGACCGTTTCAACTCTACAAAGAACAAGGGTTACAAGCCAGGACCTTCAAATCCTGCTCGACCAGCGGTCGATGTCAATACTAAAGATAATTCTGAGGAAAATTTTCCTGAATACATAATACACAAAGGAGTTCGTTGCTACTGGAAAGCTGTCGACGTTCCGAATGTTGTTCGCCGCTCAAAGTAATCACCTCGCTGTTATTTTGACCTCCTGCCTGGCCCAAAGCAGAGAGATGTTTTATGGGGCTTTGCTTTTAAATGTTCCGCCCAAATAACTTTGTGTATAGGGCTTTGTTTTAAAAGTTTCCCTCTTTGTCCTGCCCAAGACAAATGAGTTTGTGTTTAGGACTTTGTTTCAAAAATGAATCATAAATAAAGTGTCATTTTGAATTCCCTACACTATGTGTTTTATTTTTTGCTTTTTTCTGGAAATGGTAATCCTAAAAAACCAAAAAATAAACTTTTCAAAAAAAAAAATCTGCATACACTCTTGCATTCATAAATTTTCTGAAACAAATATAAATCATATGTGCAGATTAACTATTGATAAACCCATTGAATGCAATAACCCTATGCCCTCTCCCAACTTTGAGTTTCCTGTGTTCGAAGCCGAAGAGGAGGAAAAAGAGGAGATCCCGGACGAGATCTCTCGATTATTTAAGCACGAGGAAAGAGCCATTCTGCCTCACAAAGAGCCTCTAGAAAATATCAACTTGGGTTCTGAAGAAGACAAAAAAGAAGTGACAATTGGATCGCTGCTTGATGCTGATATTGTAACGCTCGGAAATTCGATTATTCGCTTAATCTAGACGTTCGGAGTGTTTAGTGAAGTTTTCGTATTTTGAGACGATTTAGTCGGTATTAGTTTGGGATAGCGGATTGATATTTAATCAAGAATTTTGATATTTTCAGTATTAGAAATATTATTGGAATAATATTTGAAGTTTTGGGAATTTTCTGAGTAATTAAGATTAGACCGGAAATATGAGACATTAGCGAATAATCATTTATGTCGGCAAATGAATTATTATATCGTCGGGAAATTATTAAGTGATGTATTGGTTAATTAAATTATTGAAGGATTTAAATATTAGATTATGTCGTAATTGGATTTGTCGATATTATTTTAAGGAACGCATTTAGATTTATTAAGTTAAAAGTCAGATATTAGTCGAATGGTCGAAGAATAATATTTAGAATAATATTATTTACAAGTCGGATTTATTATATTGTTGAAATACTAATAAAAGTTATATTTTAATTTAATTGGTGTTATTTATCTTATTGGGCCTAAATTAGTTTGTGAAAAAGAAGTGAAAGACTAAGCCCAATTAGAATAATAAAATTAGGGTTTTAGAGATGAGAATGAGTAGTTGTCATTTTTGGAGAGAACAAAAAAATAGAGGAGAAAGAGGCAAGACTATGGAGAAGAAGAAGGAGCTTGAAGATTTTTCATCCATGGTGTCAATTGAAGATGCAATTAGAGACCCATTGAGTTGCTTCCATTGATAAGGTAAGGGTGGGGTTCTCTTCCTATAATAGGGCTTATGAAACCTTGTATGTTTGGGAATTGGGTGTGTAGATTTATTGCATTATCTTGTGTTGATTGTTGCTGGAAATTATGAATCTACCATGAATATCATGAAATTGAAAATGTTTACTGCTGTTGTTGATTGAAGAACGTTATAAAGAATTAGAAATACTATAAAACCGTAATAATACATTGCTATTGCTATGCGTGTTAAAGAAGTCTGTGAAGAGGGAATGAAATGAGGAAGTGGGAGATTTAGAGACGCTAGTCTCTGTGTTTGGAAACGTAGGGTGTCTATAGTGGGGCGGCGTTGCTGTGACTTTGACGGCCGACGACACTTCTCATTCCACATGTAACAGACGTCATATATATTACTTGCTTTTGTCACTTGTTCTCATTTTGTTCCACATTTTTTTGTTATAATATTATTTAAAGAAAATGGCATGTACTATAATATAGTAAGAACAATATACTGAATATAATATAAATGAAATATTATATATATTAGAAACGGTAGGAATTATAGGACTAATGAATGATAATAAAAATAGTAAGTTGTTGGTGATGTAACAATATTAATAGCAAAGAAACAAGATATATATATATATATATATATATATATATATATATATATATATATATATATATATATATATATATATATATATATATATATATATATATATATAATTGTATTAATAAGTGAACATGAAACAATATATATTAGAAATAATAGAATATGACTAATGGAATGCAAAACAGTCCCATTTGACCGAAATAGTCAAATTAAGCGGTATAATTAGTTGACTGGAATTTGATGAAAATTGACGTGATAGCTAAGTTTAATTAGTACATTAACGTGGTGGCGTTCTTTTGTCGAAATTGTGATGTTAATCGGTCGATTAAATTAATGGTTGAATTAATCTCCATTAGTCTATTTTAATTGAAAAATACTTAGACTTAGATTAATTATTTGGTTTGTCGGTAAATAACGGTATCTTGAGAATTTAACCGAACGAATCGAATAACCGGTAAAGAATAGATTTGTATCCGAACTAATCGGTTGAGTTGTGTTTTGGGTGACTTGGAAGTATAACCCGAAGACTCATAAAGTCATGACTATTAAGAATATAATCGCAAATTAGATAACCGGTAGCGACGCGAAATTTACACAATTAATTGAAGTATGCTTTGTGAATAATTTGAAGGATAGAAAAAACACTTAGAAAGGGGGGGGGGGTTTGAATAAGTGTATTTATTTTTATCTTGGTTCGTTGTTAACTAAACTACTCCAGTCCACCCCCACGGAGTGATTTACCTCACCTGAGGATTTAATCCACTAATCGCAACAGATTACAATGGTTTTCCACTTAGTCCGCGACTAAGTCTTCTAGAGTATCCTGATCACAACCTGATCACTCCAGGAACAAATGCTTAGACACAAGCTAAGACTTTCTTAGAGTATCCTAACCACCACGTGATCACTCTAATTACAACTGCTTAGACACAAGCTAAGACTTCCTAGAGTATCCTGATCAACACTTGATCACTCTAGTTACTTACAAATTAATGTAATCAATTCTAAGAGTATTACAAATGCTTCTGAAAAGCTATAATCACAACAGTGATATTTCTCTTAATGTTTAAGCTTAATCTCACTAATATATTACAACAGCAATGTAGTGAGCTTTGATGAAGATGAAGTTTCTGAGCTTTGAGTTGAACAGCGTTTCAGCAAGTTAATAGTCACAGAATTTGGTTCAGAGTTATTCACCTTGCTTCTTATCAGAACTTCATACTTATAGGCGTTTGAGAAGATGACCGTTGGGTGCATTTAATGCTTTGCGTGTTCCGTACAGCATTGCATTTAATGTTTCACGCTTTTGTCAACTACCTCGAGCCTTGTTCACGCTGTGTCTACTGACGTTGCCTTTAATAGCTTCCAACGTTCCTTTTGTCAGTCAGCGTAGCCTGCCACTTGTACTTTCTTCTGATCTGATGTTTGTGAATATAATATTTGAATATCATCAGAGTCAAACAGCTTGGTGCATAGCATCTTCTTGTCTTCTGACTTTGAAGTGCTTCTGAGCGTGATACCATGAGAACTTCAGTGTTTCTGCTTCTGATCTCAAGTTCTTCTGATGCTTCCATAGACCCATGTTCTGATTCTGCCTTGACCATCTTCTGATGTCTTGCCAGACCATGTTCTGATGTTGCATGCTGAACCTTCTGAGACAAAGCTTCTGAGCGCTGATTTGTGCATACTCTTTATATATTTCCTGAAAGGGAAATTGCAATGTATTAGAGTACCACATTATCTCACACAAAATTCATATGCTTGTTATCATCAAAACTAAGAATATTGATCAGAACAAATCTTGTTCTAACAATCTCCCCCTTTTTGATGATGATAAAAACATATATAAATGATATGAATTTGCGATCAGAAAGAGCAGACGGCTAAAGACAAATTACACAGCTATAGCATAAGCATGTGAAAATGTCTGCCCCTGAGATTAACAATCTCCCCCTGAGATGAATAATCTCCCCCTGAAATAAATACTCGAAGAACTTTAATAATAAAAGACTTCCCTGATTATTTCGGTAGAGACGATCACATAAGCTTTTGTCTTCTGATAATTCATAGTTTCTGACTTCTGCTTCCATTGGACAGCTTCAGAACTTGAATTTCTTTAGATCCCTAGAACACTCACAGCTTCTGATTCCTGCTTCCATTTAGGACAGCTTCAGAACTTGAATTTCTTTGATCTTCAGAACATTCACAGCTTCTGATTCCTGCTTCCATTTAGGACAGCTTCAGAACTTGAATTTCTTTGATCTTCAGAACATTCACAGCTTCTGATTCATGCTTCCATTTAGGACAGCTTCAGAACTTGAGTTTTCTGGATCTTTAGAACATTCACAGCTTCTGATTTCTGCTTCCCTCGGATAGCTTCAGAGCTTTGAATTTCTTCTTACATCACTTCATGCTAGATTGTATCAGAACATTGTTGAATGTACCAGAGCATCATCAGAGCATCTCTACATCCTGAAATGTTACAGAACAAAACTAAACGACAAAAGTCACCATGAATGAGTTAGAACATAAAATGTGTATCAGAACACAAAATATGTATCAGAGCCATATAAGCCATTTAGAATATATCAGATCCAATAGACAATGTATCATAGCAAATAGACAATGATTTGGATCATATTCTATTATCAGAATTTCTGATCATTCTTCCTTCTTGCTTCTGATTCTGAAGCTTCCTAGCTCTTCAAGAATCCAAGAGCTTGATTCATTTTGTTGCTTCTTATGTTGATCTTGAATCTTTGATTCCTGCAACAACATAACTTAGAAACATAGAACTTTGCAAGTTCTGTTAGTAAATGTGGAGCCTTTTTACTCGGTAACTGATAATATTAATCAGATCATTTATCATATATTTTCTCCCCCTTTTTGTCATAACATCAAAAAGCATAAAAGATTCAGATGTAAAGCAAGAGACAAAAGGAAAGAAATATAAATAACTTTTCATAGATTTCAACAAGAAGGATTACAAAAAAAGGAATGCAGGAAACAGATGCAACAAGGAAGGAAAACTACAAAGACCAAAGGACTAAGATCCTAGCCTACGCAAAATCCGCGCCAGAACATCATGAATCCCGTTAGTGCTTGTAGCTTGCCTTGCCATGAAAGAGCGAAACTCGGCAGTGGCTGCTTCTTGCGCGTCCAAACGAGAAGCCAGCATAGCTTGATTCTGATGAAGAGCTTCCAAGGTCTCCGTCAGAGCTGAGGTTTCACCAGAAGAAGAGGCACCAGAATTTCTGCCAAAAGGGACAGCAATCTCAGCAGGGCGATCTTCTGGAAGGTCTTTAGCTTGTGCATCTTCCATCTCCACATCTGAGTCTGACTCAGAAGTAGCCTCATCATATTCTGGTTCAGGCAGCTCAGAAGTTCCAACTTCCAACGCTTGAAGAATAGGTGATAGGTTTGTTGGAGGAGTAGGACCAACAACTTCAGCAGGATAAACCACTACTGGAAAGACCATGTGAGGTGCTTTTTCAGAAGGGTTCATTCTCAACCAGTTAAACAGCCACTGAAAATCTCCAGTCAGCACAGGATACCATGGTCTCCACACCACTATGTCTCTACAGGGATTTTCTTCTTCCAACTCATCTGCAGGTATCCTCTCTTCAAGAACTCTTCTGTTCCTGATGAGATGGTGATAACTGCTTTCACCAACTTCCAACCGAAGACCACGAACACCAGGTGCTTCAGACATGATCCTTATCTGAATGTCTGTAGCCCTAACAAGAAAATCCTGACGAAAGGTATCCCAAAGGTTGCATGTAGCATACTCATCCAGATGGTTAAGGTGAGCAGCACCCAGAATCTCCAACCAGCTATTTACATCTGAATGTAAAAGCTCCAGAAATGATTGAGAGGTAGGGGTTGGAGGGTTGACAGTGAACCTGGAGTCGGGAAAAACAACACTGTAGGGCTTAGGTGCTCTGGTGGGAAAAGGGTGTGAGAGAGATGAAGAAATATCTGAGTGATGGGTTGAAGGAGAGGAGATATCTGATGGTGAAGATGGTGGTTCCAGAAAGGTAAAAGAAGAGAAAGATGTGTTGGAGGTTTGTGAAGAGGGAGGTGATACAGGACTACAATCAGGGGGTTGATACACACGTCTAGAGTAGTTTGTAGTCATCATAGCTTCAAAGGGGTTCACCTTGACAGGATCGTAGGTGATCTTTACTTTCTTTGGTTTGATTTCTGGTTCATCAGTTGCTTTTCTCTTTTGTTTACGATCAAATTCTTGATTTTGAGAACTTGACGAAGGATTCATGATGAAGTTGCAGAAAATGAAAACCGCTAGGGTTTAAAATATGAATGCAAAGAGAGAGAGATAAAAAGAAACTGAATGCAAGAGAGTGGAAATATATAGGAGGGAAAAGAAACGTTTGAGGAATATAAAACGAAAAAGAATAAACTGAAAAGAAATAAAGAGAAAAGAAATAAACTGAAATGATGGATAGCATTTAATGTTACGTGACGGAGGAGAGATAATAATGACAAAAGACGAGATTTGCACAGTTACCTAAGTAGACGTCCCCTCAACTGCACGCACGCTTGTCCAGAAATAGTGAACACGTGTTTACCATCTGGATAGCTAGTTACAGCTGTTTTGCTTTTAAAGAGATTCTGAATCAACTTAGACAATGAAACGTTAGTAATAACTGAATCACAATTTCTAATTGATCTCAATCAAAACTTCTTAAAAAAATAATCCAATTTCATTTCAGAAGATACTCATACATAAGATCTTCTCATCTTCTCATTCTGGGCATAAATCCATATTGATATTCTTCAGAATGAACTTAAACCTATCTTCAGCAAGGGGTTTTGTAAAGATATCAGCCCATTGATGGTCTGTATCCACAAAGTTTAAAGATATAACACCCTTCTTAACATAGTCCCTTATGAAATGATGTTTAATCTCAATATGTTTAGCTTTTGAATGTAAAATAGGATTCTTAGATAAACATATAGAAGAAGTATTATCACAGAAAATAGGAATGTTACTCTCATATATCTGATAATCTTCCAGCTGACTTCTCATCCAGAGCATTTGTGTGCTACAACCAGCAGCAGCAACATTATCTGCTTCTGTTGTTGAGAGGGCAATTGTAGCTTGCTTCTTGCTGTACCATGAGATCAGATGACTTCCAAGAAATTGACAACTTCCAGAAGTACTTTTCCTTTCAATTCTATCTCCAGCATATTCAGCATCACAGAATCCTACTAAGTTGTAATATTTGGATCTTCTGTACACTAAACCAACATTAGTAGTACCTTTCAAATACCTCAGAATTCTCTTAATCGCAGTTAAATGAGATTCTCTCGGATCTGATTGGAATCTAGCACACAAGCAAACACTGAATAGAATGTCAGGTCTAGAAGCAGTTAGGTATAGAAGAGATCCAATCATACCCCTGTACAACTTCTGATCTACCTTCTTACTCACCTCATCCTTACCTAGGACACATGTTCGATGCATAGGAGTTTTGGCTTCTTTTCTTTCAGAAAGATTAAACTTCTTCAGAAATTCTTTCACATACTTCGTTTGATGAACATAAGTTCCATCAGAAGTTTGGTTGATTTGAATTCCAAGGAAATACTTGAGTTCTCCCATCATGCTCATTTCAAATTCAGCCTGCATAGACTCAGCAAACTCCTTTCCAAGTGTAGCATTAGATGTTCCAAAGATAATATCATCAACATATATTTGACATATTAAAATATCCTTTTTAAAGGTTTTACAAAAGAGAGTAGTGTCCACTTTTCCTCTAGTGAAACCATTTTCCAGAAGGAAGGAACTTAAACGTTCATACCAAGCTCTCGGAGCTTGCTTCAATCCGTATAATGATTTCTTTAATTTAAAAACATGATTTGGAGACTTAGAGTCTTCAAAACTAGGAGGTTGATGGACATAAACTTCTTCATCTATATAACCATTTAAGAAGGCACTCTTGACATCCATCTGATAAAGAGTGATGTTGTGTTGACTGGCAAAAGAAATTAATAGACGAATAGATTCTAACCTGACCACTGGTGCAAAGGTTTCGGTATAATCAATCCCTTCTTGCTGACTATAACCCTGAGCAACCAGTCTGGCTTTGTTTCTTACCACTTCACCTTTCTCACTTAGCTTGTTTCTGAAAACCCACTTAGTACCGATGATGTTAAATCCTTTTGGTCTAGGAACCAAGTCCCATACATCATTCCTTGTAAACTGATTTAGTTCTTCTTGCATGGCAATTATCCAGTCTGGATCTTCTAGAGCTTGATCAACAGAAGTTGGCTCGATTAAAGAAACAAGACCTAATTGACATTCTGCATTGTTCTTAAGGAATGCCATTGTTCTGATGGGATCATCTTTCTTTCCAAGGATCACATCTTCTGAATGATCTGAGGCAAGTCTAGGTGATCTTCTGATAGTTGGTTCTTCAGAAATCCTAAGATTCTCTAAAGATGCAGCAACTTGATCTTCTGATCCATTGCTTCTGAGACTGCCAGCTTCTGCAGCTTTGCTTCTTGATTCTTCAGCTTCTGATATATCAATATCAAAATCTGCAAAATTCTCAAACTGCTTTGGTTTTTCAAGACCAAGCTTATCATCAAACCTGATATTGATTGATTCTTCTACAATAAATGTTTCAGTATTGTATACTCTGTAGCCTTTAGAGCGTTCAGAATATCCAAGCATGAAACACTTTTGTGCTTTAGAATCAAACTTACCAAGATGGTCTTTAGTATTCAGAATAAAACATACACATCCAAAAGGATGGAAATATGAAATGTTGGGCTTTCTGTTCTTCCACAATTCATAAGGAGTCTTATTTAGAATAGGTCTGATAGAGATTCTATTCTGAATATAGCATGCAGTGTTAATTGTTTCTGCCCAGAAATGCTTAGCCATATTGGTTTCATTGATCATGGTTCTGGACATTTCTTGTAGAGTCCTATTCTTTCGCTCTACAACTCCATTTTGCTGTGGAGTTCTAGGACAAGAGAAATCATGGGCAATACCATTTTCTTTGAAGAACTCCTCAAAGAATCTGTTCTCAAATTCGCCACCATGATCACTTCTGACCTTTATGATTTTACACTCTTTCTCAGATTGAATCTGAGTGCAGAATTCAAAGAACACTGAATGAGACTTATCCTTGTGTTTCAAGAACTTTACCCAAGTCCAGCGGCTATAATCATCAACGATGACTAATCCATATTTCTTCCCTCTGACAGATGCTGTTTTGACTGGGCCAAACAGATCAATGTGTAAGAGTTCTAACGGCCTTGAGGAAGAAACAACATTCTTAGACTTGAATGCAGGTCTGGAGAACTTGCCCTTCTGACATGCTTCACAAAGAGCATCTGATTTGAATTTCAGTTTGGGGAGTCCTCTGACCAGATTTAGTTTGTTAATCTGAGAAATCTTTCTCAAACTAGCATGTTCTTATCTTCTGTGCCAGACCCATTGCTCTTCAGAAACAGACATAAGACAAGTCACCTTCTGATTCTTAAGATCAGAAAGATCAATCTTATAAATGTTGTTCTTTCTCTTGCCTGTAAATAGGATTGAGCCATCCTTCTGACTTACAGCCTTGCAAGACTTTTGATTGAAGATTATATCATAACCATTGTCACTTAATTGACTTATGGACAATAAGTTATGCGTTAATCCTTCAACAAGAAGTACATTAGTTATGGAAGGAGAGTTACCAAGACTTATGGTTCCAGAGCCAATGATTTTGCCCTTCTGATCTCCTCCAAACTTGACTTCTCCACCTGGCTTAACCACCAGGTCTTGGAATGTAGACCTTCTTCCCGTCATGTGTCGCGAGCACCCAGAGTCCAGGTACCATGACATTTTACTTTCTGTCCTCTTTGCCGCCAAGGATATCTGCAACAGAAATTATCTTCTCCTTAGGTACCGACAATTTCTTGGGTCCTTTTTTGTTAGTTCTCCTCAAGTTCTGATTGAACTTGGGTTTTGCAAAATATTTAATAGGAGGAACAGTATGATACTTCTTATTCTGAGTTCCATGATATTTCTTAGATTGTGTCACATGCTTCTTGGTGTGTGTTGTGTGAAAACTTTGTGCATGTGATGTGTGCTTAATATCATGGGAGTGGCCAAATTTAAATTGGTTATACAGAGGCTTGTATGATATTTTCATATCATCCACAAATTCAAGCTTGTATGGGATTTCACCCTCATAACCAATGCCAACTTTCTTGTTCCCAGACACAGCATATATCATAGAAGCTAGCTGACTTCTGCCAATACTTCTAGATAAGAACTTCCTGAAACTTAAATCATATTCTTTCAGAATATGATTCAGACTCGGAGTGGATTTTTCTGAATCAGAAGGAGATCCAACATTATTGGATAATTTTAAAACTTTTTCTTTTAATTCAGAATTTTCCAACTCAAGCTTCTTAGTTTCAAATTCAAATTGCTTTTTCAGCTTTTTGTATTTGATACTAAGATGAGCTTTTAATTCAAGAAGCTCTGTTAGACTGGAAACTAACTCTTCTCTAGATAGTTCAGAAAATACCTCTTCAGAATCTGATTCTGATGTAGATTCTGATCCATCATCTTCTGTCGCCATCAACGCAAAGTTTGCCTGCTCTCCTTCAGAGTCTGATCCTGATTCTGATTCAGAATCATCCCATGTTGCCATAAGACCTTTCTTCTTATGAAACTTCTTCTTGGGATTCTCCTTCTGAAGTTTCGGACACTCATTCTTGTAATGTCTAGGCTCATTGCACTCATAGCAGACAGCCTTCTTCTTGTCAGATCTTCTGTCACCAGAAGATTCTCCACGTTCAAATTTCTTTGAACTTCTGAAGCTTCTGAACTTCCTTTGCTTGCTCTTCCAGAGTTGGTTCACCCTTCTGGAGATCATGGACAGTTCATCTTCTTCTTCAGATTCTGATTCTTCAGGATCTTCTTCTCTAGTCTGAAAAGCGTTAGTGCATTTTTTAATATTAGATTTTAATGCAATAGACTTACCTTTCTTCTGAGGTTCATTAGCGTCAAGTTCAATCTCATGACTCCTCAGGGCACTGATCAGCTCTTCCAAAGAAACTTCATTCAGATTCTTCGCAATCTTGAATGCAGTCACCATTGGACCCCATCTTCTGGGTAAGCTTCTGATAATCTTCTTTACATGACCAGCCTTGGTGTAACCTTTATCCAGAACTCTCAATCCAGCAATCAGAGTTTGAAATCTTGAAAACATCTTCTCAATGTCTTCATCTTCCTCCATCTTGAAGGCTTCATACTTCTGGATTAGAGCAAGAGCTTTAGTTTCCTTGACTTGAGCATTTCCTTCATGAGTCATTTTCAAGGACTCATATATGTCATGGGCCGTTTCCGTGTTAGATATCTTCTCATACTCAGCATGAGAGATAGCATTCAGCAAAACAGTCCTGCATTTGTGATGATTTTTGAAATCTTTCTTTTGATCATCAGTCATTTCGCTTCTCGTGAGCCTTACACCAGTAGCTTTAACAGGATGTTTGTAACCATCCAACAGAAGATCCCATAGATCAGCATCTAGACCAAGAAAGTAACTTTCCAGTTTATCTTTCCAGTATTCAAAGTTTTCACCATCAAATACTGGTGGTCTAGTATAACCATTGTTACCATTTCCATTGTACTGCTCTGTGGAGCCAAATGTAGATGTGTGTTCATCACCAGCCATCTTTTACTGAAGCGTTTTTCTCTTCCTGAATCTTTTCTAAACACAGTTAAGTGCTTGCACTTTAGAACCGGCGCTCTGATGCCAATTGAAGGATAGAAAAACACTTAGAAAGAGGGGGGGGGGGTTTGAATAAGTGTAGTTTAAAAACTTGGACGATAAAAATAAATTGCACAGTTATTTTTATCCTGGTTCGTTGTTAACTAAACTACTCCAGTCCACCCCCACGGAGTGATTTACCTCACCTGAGGATTTAATTCACTAATCGCAACAGATTACAATGGTTTTCCACTTAGTCCGCGACTAAGTCTTCTAGAGTATCCTGATCACAACCTGATCACTCCAGGAACAAATGCTTAGACACAAGCTAAGACTTTCTTAGAGTATCCTGACCACCACGTGATCACTCTAATTACAACTGCTTAGACACAAGCTAAGACTTCCTAGAGTATCCTGATCAACACTTGATCACTCTAGTTACTTACAAATTAATGTAATCAATTCTAAGAGTATTACAAATGCTTCTGAAAAGCTATAATCACAACAGTGATATTTCTCTTAACGTTTAAGCTTAATCTCACTAATATATTACAACAGCAATGTAGTGAGCTTTGATGAAGATGAAGTTTCTGAGCATTGAGTTGAACAGCGTTTCAGCAAGTTAATATTCACAGAGTTTGGTTCAGAGTTGTTCACCTTGCTTCTTATCAGAACTTCATACTTATAGGCGTTTGAGAAGATGACCGTTGGGTGCATTTAATGCTTTGCGTGTTTCGTACAGCATTGCATTTAATGTTTCACGCTTTTGTCAACTACCTCGAGCCTTGTTCACGCTGTGTCTACTGACGCTGCCTTTAATAGCTTCCAACGTTCCTTTTGTCAGTCAGCGTAGCCTGCCACTTGTACTTTCTTCTGATCTGATGTTTGAATATAATATTTGAATATCATAAGAGTCAAACAGCTTGGTGCAAAGCATCTTCTTGTCTTCTGACCTTGAAGTGCTTCTGAGCGTGATACCATGAGAACTTCAGTGCTTCTGCTTCTGATCTCAAGTTCTTCTGATGCTTCCATAGACCCATGTTCTGATTCTGCCTTGACCATCTTCTGATGTCTTGCCAGACCATGTTCTGATGTTGCATGCTGAACCTTCTGAGACAAAGCTTCTTAGCACTGATTTGTGCATATTCTTTATATATTTCCTGAAAGGGAAATTGCAATGTATTAGAGTACCACATTATCTCACACAAAATTCATATCCTTGTTATCATCAAAACTAAGAATATTGATCAGAACAAATCTTGTTGTAACATAATTTTGGTTAGTTGATAGTGGATTAGTGAGTTAATTAGTGTTGAGAATCAAAGTGTGAGTGTGGATAATAGTCCCACATTGGAAATGTGTGTGGTGACTTGAGCATATATAAGTGGGAGAACCCACTCACCTATCACCTTAAGGTTTTAGGTGGAGAAGTGGTGTCTCTCCCACAAAGGTGTGTTCCTCAAAGGAATGTCCCGAAAATTAACAATGCTCCCGAATTCGACCCTCCCCCGTTGTTGCGCTAACAATGGTATCATGAGCCTTTGGTTCAAGAAAAAGGGACCGGCTAAAACTTGTAGTTGAAAGTCAACGGATACATGTAGTTGAAGAGAATCAACGGATACATGTAGTTGAATTCAACGGATACAAGTGTATGTGGGAGAGAGAGCTTCCACATGAGGGGGAGCATTGTGTAAGACTCACACTTGAGGGGGAGTGTTGAGAATCAAAGTGTGAGTGTGGATAATAGTCCCACATTGGAAATGTGTGTGGTGACTTGAGCATATATAAGTGGGAGAACCCACTCACCTATCACCTTAAGGTTTTAGGTGGAGAAGTGGTGTCTCTCCCACAAAGGTGTGTTCCTCAAAGGAATGTCCCGAAAATTAACAATGCTCCCGAATTCGACCCTCCCCCGTTGTTGCGCTAACAATTAGAAGACTAATTTATAGAGGATTATGAGACTAATTTGAATTGACTTAATGAGTCGAATTGTTGTGATATACCGAAGCATGACGTTGTCGTTTTGATACTTAACATGATATCTAATTTAGTTAAATGTTAATTGGAAGTTGATTCGGTTTACTTGATCAATTAGCATGTTGAGATTACTCTACGAACTGACCGAAAATTGTGATTTCGATTTGAATGCCTTTGTTGCGAATAATATTGTGATTGCCAATACGTTTATTAATGTGAGTCATATGTGATTAGCCTTATGGCATGAACCCTAACGAGTTGTCGTTAGTTTATTCGATTAAGACGATAGTTGTGATAGTCCTGATGAAGTGTGTATTTGTGATGACGTGCCGAAAATGATGATAATTGTGATGATCTTGTTTATATGAGAAGTTGTATAATTGCAATGATGTGTCGAAACATGACGATGTTTGTGGTGATTGATAATATGTGACGTTGTATATATTTGTGATGATAATTTTGCGACTAAGTGAAGATGAATGATTAATTGTGACGTTGAATTACCTCTAATAATTGGTAATTACCAGTGATGTAGGCGTATGCCTCGCAGTGACGTGTGATTGTGATGAGTATGTTGCATATGTCTTGTTTGTCGAGTCACATTGCATATGCATACTCAGTGATGGCCTGGATTGGCAAATTTGTGACGAAGGCTTATGCCTTGTGCCTCAGAATTGGGCAATTGGTGACGGGGGCTGAAGCTCCGATTGGTACCACATGCATATGCACAAGTCGTGTCTCATGAAGTCTTTTGTGATGTATACGCTGTGATGTTTAGTGATTTGATTTGCGACGTTTATGATGCGATGACTGTGAATATATGTATGACTTATATGCGATGTTTGTGAATATATGTTTGACTTATATGCGATGTTTGTGAATACATGAGTGACTTATACGTGATTGTCGCGCGCTCGGTTTTTTGCCATACCTCTCGTGGAGAGATACGCGAATTGACTCTTTTTTGTTTCTGCTTTTGTATTTTTGAAAATCAGAGAGTCGCCACCGACCTTTTATTTTATCCAATTAAGGAAAGGTTTATAAAAAAACCGAAAAAAGACCTTTAAGAAATTCTGGGTAAGGGGGTAGGTTATACAAAGGGAAGGTGTTAGCACCCTTTGTATCCATGGTTATCCATGGGCTCTTTAATTTGCTTAGCTCACTTGTTTTCAATTACTTTTCGATTGCCTTGAAATGCTCGTATGTGGTTCCAAATACCTTTGTAAATTGACTTTGTAATGATCCTTGTGCGGATGTATACAAAGTGTTTTTATCTTTCAAAAGATGTTTTTTGAAAAAAAGAACGTTAACTTCGTAATGATCCTCGTTTGGATATATACAAAGTATTGTCTTTTTTTTGAAAGTTTTATTTTGAAAAACAAAGATATATGAGAGATTGGTTTGTTTTGATTTGAGCAGGCAAATTAGGAGGTCTACCCTGAGTTATAAGGTCTTTATCCTATTTCCTTTAAAAATCTATCCTTTCACCGGATATAAACAAAAGTTCGATTTTGCGTTTGAAATAATAGAATTTGATTTTGATTTTGAAAAGAATGAGAAAGGGATTACCCTAAGAGGTGCAAGTGTGATTGTGTTTGGATTCAAATATTTTATCTTTGAAGTTAGTGATCTAACGATTCAATTTTATCTTTGGCATACACACAGTTTATATGTGTTGGAATTTAAAATGCGGAAATGTAAAATGCGGAAAGTAAATCTACGCTATTACATCGATTATGCAGGAAATGTAAACTATGCTATTTACATGAATTTGACAACCTATACATTTATCTAGGAATTTAAATTGCAAGAAAATAAAAGAAGTGTTTTTGGTTTTTTATGATTGTTTTTAATTATAATTAGTGCATGATTAATTAAATTAAAATGAGGAAAAAAGATGAAAATAAATTTCAAACCTAAAAATTAAGTTCAAAATATGTTCAAAATGCTTGTTAATTAATTTTAAAACAAAACTAATTTATTTTGGGATTTTTGAAATTGATTTGAAATTTATTAAGTTAATTAACACATAATTATATAAATAATTATGAGGACCATGGTAAGGATGAGTGTTTTGATGCGTTGGATTGAGAGTTTAATGAGATCAGACTGTTAGAACAAGATTTGTTCTGATCAATATTCTTAGTTTTGATGATAACAAGGATATGAATTTTGTGTGAGATAATGTGGTACTCTAATACATTGCAATTTCCCTTTCAGGAAATATATAAAGAGTATGCACAAATCAGCGCTCAGAAGCTTTGTCTCAGAAGGTTCAGCATGCAACATCAGAACATGGTCTGGCAAGACATCAGAAGATGGTCAAGGCAGAATCAGAACATGGGTCTATGGAAGCATCAGAAGAACTTGAGATCAGAAGCAGAAGCACTGAAGTTCTCATGGTATCACGCTCAGAAGCACTTCAAGGTCAGAAGATAAGAAGATGCTTTGCACCAAGCTGTTTGACTCTGATGATATTCAAATATTATATTCAAACATCAGATCAGAAGAAAGTACAAGTGGCAGGCTACGCTGAGTGACAAAAGGAACGTTGGAAGCTATTAAAGGCAACGTCAGTAGACACAGCGTGAACAAGGCTCGAGGTAGTTGACAAAAGCGTGAAACATTAAATGCAATGCTGTACGGAATACGCAAAGCATTAAATGCACCCAACGGTCATCTTCTCAAACGCCTATAAATATGAAGTTCTGATGAGAAGCAAGGTTAACGATTCTGAACAAAATTATTCTGAAAGACTTGCTGAAACGCTGTTCAATTCAAAGCTCAAAAACTTCATCTTCATCAAAGCTCATTACATTGCTGTTGTAATATATTAGTGAGATTAAGCTTAAACGTTAAGAGAAATATCACTGTTGTGATTATAGCTTTTAAGAAGCATTGTAAAACTCTTATTTGATTACATTAATTTGTAAGTAACTAGAGTGATCAAGTGTTGATCAGGATACTCTAGGAAGTCTTAGCTTGTGTCTAAGCAGTTGTAATTAGAGTGATCACGTGGTGGTCAGGATACTCTAAGAAAGTCTTAGCTTGTGTCTAAGCATTTGTTCCTGGAGTGATCAGGTTGTGATCAGGATACTCTAGAAGACTTAGTCGCGGACTAAGTGGAAAACAATTGTAATCTGTTGCGATTAGTGGATTAAATCCTCAGGTGAGGTAAATCACTCCGTGGGGGTGGACTGGAGTAGTTTAGTTAACAACGAACCAGGATAAAAATAACTGTGCAATTTATTTTTATCGTCCAACTTTTTAAACTACACTTATTCAAACCCCCCCTTTCTAAGTGTTTTTCTATCCTTCAATTGGTATCAGAGCCTGGTTCTAAGGTGCAAGCACTTAACCGTGTTTAGCAAAGATTCAGGAAGAGAAAAACGCTTCAATAAAAGATGGCTGGTGAAATTCCAACAAATACATCTGCATCTACATCTGGCTCTGCTGAGCAATACAACGGTAACAATGGTTATACTAGACCACTTGTATTTGATGGTGAAAACTTTGAATACTGGAAAGATAAACTGGAAAGTTACTTTCTTGGTCTAGATGCTGATCTATGGGATCTTCTGATGGATGGTTACAAACATCCAGTGAAAGCTAGTGGCGTAAAGCTTATAAGGCAAGAAATGGATGATGATCAAAAGAAGCTTTTCAAGAATCATCATAAATGTAGGACTGTTTTGCTGAATGCTATCTCTCATGCTGAGTATGAGAAGATATCTAACAGGGAAACTGCCTATGATATATATGAGTCATTGAAAATGACCCATGAGGGAAATGCTCAAGTCAAAGAGACTAAAGCTCTTGCTCTAATCCAGAAGTATGAAGCCTTCAAGATGGAGGATGATGAAGACATTGAAAAGATGTTTTCAAGATTTCAAACTCTGACAGCTGGTTTGAGAGTTCTCGACTTAGGCTACACCAAGGCTGATCATGTAAAGAAGATTATCAGAAGCTTACCCAGAAGATGGGGTCCAATGGTAACAGCATTCAAGATTGCGAAGTATCTAAATGAAGTTTCTTTGGGAGAGCTGATCAGTGCCCTGAGGAGTCATGAGATTGAACTTGACGCTAATGAACCTCAGAAGAAAGGTAAGTCTATTGCATTAAAATCTAATATTAAAAAATGCACTAACGCTTTTCAGGCTAGAGAAGAAGATCCTGAAGAATCAGAATCTGAAGAAGAAGATGAACTGTCCATGATCTCCAGAAGGGTAAACCAACTCTGGAAGAGCAAGCAAAGGAAGTTTAGAAGCTTCAGAAGTTCAAAGAAATTTGAACGAGGAGAATCTTCTGGTGACAGAAGATCTGACAAGAAGAAGGCTGTCTGCTATGAGTGCAATGAGCCTGGACATTACAAGAATGAGTGTCCAAAACTTCAGAAGGAGAATCCCAAGAAGAAGTTTCATAAGAAGAAAGGTCTTATGACAACATGGGATGATTCTGAATCAGAATCAGGATCAGACTCTGAAGGAGAGCCAGCCAACTTTGCGCTGATGGCGACAGAAGATGATGGATCAGAATCTACATCAGAATCAGATTCTGAAGAGGTATTTTCTGAACTATCTAGAGAAGAGTTAGTTTCCAGTCTAACAGAGCTTCTTGAATTAAAAGCTCATCTTAGCATCAAATACAAAAAGCTGAAAAAGCAATTTGAATTTGAAACTAAGAAGCTTGAGTTGGAAAATTCTGAATTAAAAGAAAAAGTTTTAAAATTATCCAATGATGTTGGATCTCCTTCTGATTCAGAAAAATCCACTCCCAGTCTGAATCATATTTTGAAAGAATATGATTTAAGTTTCAGGAAGCTCTCATCTAGAAGTATTGGCAGAAGTCAGCTAGCTTCTATGATATATGTGAAGGATAGAAAAACACTTAGAAAGGGGGGGTTTGAATAAGTGTAGCTTTAAAAACTTGACAGATAAAAATAAATTGCACAGTTATTTTTATCCTGGTTCGTTGTTAACTAAACTACTCCAGTCCACCCCCGCAGAGATGATTTACCTCAACTGAGGATTTAATCCACTAATCGCACGGATTACAATGGTTTTCCACTTAGTCAGCAACTAAGTCTTCCAGAGTCTTCTGATCACACACTGATCACTCCAGGAACAACTGCTTAGATACCCTCTAAGACTTTTCTAGAGTATACTGATCCACACGATCACTCTAGTTACAACCTGCTTAGATAACCTCTAAGACTTCCTAGAGTATTCTGATCCACACGATCACTCTAGTTCCTTACAACTTAATGTAATCAATTCTAAGAGTATTACAATTGCTTCTTAAAAGCTATAATCACAAACTGTGATATTTCTCTTAATCGTTTAAGCTTAATCTCACTAATATATTACAACAGCAATGTAGTGAGCTTTGATGAAGATGAAGATTCTGAGCTTTGAGTTTGAACAGAGTTTCAGCAAGTTAATAGGCGTTGTTTTGTTCAGGATCGTTAACCTTGCTTCTCATCAGAACTTCATATTTATAGGCGTTGGAGAAGATGACCGTTGAGTGCATTTAATGCTTTGCGTGTTCCGTACAGCATCGCATTTAATGTTATACGCTTTTGTCAACTACCTCGAGCCTTGTTCACGCTGTGTCTACTGACGTAGCCTATAATAGCTTTTAACGTTCCTTTTGTCAGTCAGCGTAGCTTGCCACTTGTACCTCCTTCTGATCTGATGTTTGTGAATACAACGTTTGAATATCATCAGAGTCAAACAGCTTGGTGCAAAGCATCTTCTGATCTTCTGACCTTGAAGTGCTTCTGAGCGTGATACCATCAGAACTTCAGTGCTTCTGTTCTCTTGTTCTTCTGATGCTTCCATAGACCCATGTTCTGATTCTGCTTCGACCATCTTCTGATGTCTTGCCAGACCATGTTCTGATGTTGCATGCTGAACCATTTGAGACAAAGCTTCTGAGCGCTGAATTATGCGTACTCTTTATATATTTCCTGAAAGGGAAATTGCATTGGATTAGAGTACCATATTATCTTAAGCAAAATTCATATTATTGTTATCATCAAAACTAAGATAATTGATCAGAACAAATCTTGTTCTAACAATCTCCCCCTTTTTGATGATGACAAAAACATATATAAATGATATGAATTTGCGATCAGAAAGAACAGACGGCAAAAGACAAATTACACAGCTATAGCATAAGCATATGAATATGTCTCCCCCTGAGATTAACAATCTCCCCCTGAGATAAATAATCTCCCCCTGAAATAAATACTCGAAGAACTTTAATAAAAGACTTCCCTGATTATTTCGGTAGAGACGATCATATAAGCTTCTGTCTTTAGAGAATTCATAGCTTCTGACTTCTGCTTCCATAGGACAGCTTCAGAACTAGAATTTCTTTAGATCCCTAGAACACTCACAGCTTCTGATTCCTGCTTCCATCTAGGACAGCTTCAGAACTTGAATTTCTTTGATCTTCTGAACATTCACAGCTTCTGATTTCTGCTTCCATCTAGGACAGCTTCAGAACTTGAATTTCTTTGATCTTCTGAACATTCACAGCTTCTGATTTCTGCTTCCATTTAGGACAGCTTCAGAACTTGAGTTTTCTGGATCTTTAGAACATTCACAGCTTCTGATTTCTGCTTCCCTCGGATAGCTTCAGAGCTTGAATTTCTACCAACCTCACTTCATGCTAGATTTGTATCATAACATTGTTGAATGTACCAGAGCATCATCAGAGCATCTCTACATCCTGAAATGTTACAGAACAAAAACTAAACGACAAAAGTCAGCATGAACGAGTCAGAACATAAAATGTATATTAGAACACATGATATGTATCAGAGCCATATAGGCTGAAATAATGTATCAGAGCAAATAGAATTTTGTCAGATCAAATAGACAAATATGGATCAAATTCTATTATCAGTGCTTCTGATTCATTCTTCTTTCTTGCTTCTGATTTCTGAAGCTTGACAGCACTCAGCTTGCTTCAGTTTCCATGAGTGCTTCTTTTTACAGAATAACACTTCTTATGGTTTTGCTTCTTGTGTTTGCTTTGAAGATTCTCTTCACTTCTTTATACCTGCAAAACACTTAAACCATATAGAACTTGCAGTTCTTGTTAGAAAAAGCAACTGATTAAATCAAATCATTTATCACATATTTCTCCCCCTTTTTGTCATATCATCAAAAAGCAAAAAAGATTCAGAGACAAACAAAACTAAACACACGGAGGAAGAAGATGATTTCATTGAAGTTCAAACAGTAGGTACAGAAGTACATGAAGATAAGAAAGATCAGATGCACAAAGACAGATGCAACGAAAAGAAAGAAACAACACAGACTCAATCTAAGATGGCCCTAGTCTTGACAAGATCTTGGTCAGCATCTCTTGAACCTTATTGTTGTGTCCTTCTTGCCTCACCATGAAAGCGCTATACTCAGCATTGAGTGAGCTTTGCTCATCCTGTCTCCTCTGAATTTCTTCCAGAGTCCTTGCAAGACGAGAAGATTCATCAGAAGAAGCTTCACCGCTTTCAACCACAGGAATAGCAACTTGATCTGTAGCTTCCATGGATAGATCATTTGCAGGGATTTCCTCAACAGGATCTGATTCAGCAACATGATCTTCAGCATCTGCTTCTTGCATAGAAGCATCTCCATATTCTGCAGCAGGAATTTCCGAGTCTCCATTCTCAAGTGCCTGAAGAATGGCAGCTAGATTCCTGGGAGCAGAAGGACCTTCGACTTCTGGTGGGTCAACAACTTCTGGAATGACCAAGCTTGGGTCTTTCTCAGACGGGTTTTCCCTCAGATAGTCAAAGAGAGTCTTGAAGTCTCCTAGCAGAACAGGATAATCAGGAATAAAGATAACAATATCCCTGCATGGATTTGCTTCCATTTCAGCAGCCAATCTTAATTGTTCCATCTCATCCAAGAAGGGCTTCTCTTCAGCAGCAACACAATTTCTGAGAGGATGGTAGTAAATACCATTATCATCTTCCAGAAGATAACCAGGGTAACCAGGGGCAGCAGCCACTAGTCTTTTCTGTACTCCCATTGCTTCTACTTGAAAATCCTTGCGAAATCTTCTCCAGAGATTTCTTGTAGAAACATCATCCAGACCATTTAGAAATGCATCCTTCAGAAGATCTAGACTGCTAATCACCTCATGTCTGAAAAGTTCCAGGTAGGTATAGGGTTCAGGTTCAGGCGAATTGAAGGTGAATTTGTAGTCAGGATACAGAAGACAGTAAGGTTTGGATTTTCTGGTAGGTAAGGGATGGGATATAGAAGGTGGAGGTGCGGTGGATGAGGAAGAAGGGATATCTGAGAGAATGATTGATGAGGATGGAATATCAGAAATGATAGATTGAGACGAGGATGGAGTATTTGTAAAGGGAATTGGTGAGAAAGATTTATCAGAAGGAGTTGGGGGAAGAATACTTAGAGGTGTGGGGTTTAGAATGGGAGAGGAGGAGGTTGATGGAGAAAGATTTGGTAAGGTGAAGTTTATTTTTGGTTCAGATGGAGGTGATTGGAAAGATGGTTTAGGGACAGAAGGAGGTGGAGTAAAAACCTTTCTGGAGATTTGTACAGAAGAAGAAGAAGATCTGGTTCTGCGAAAGGAATCTCTGATCCTTTTATCTCTTCGTTCTTCAGAGTCCACCTTGTCAGGATCATAGGTGACCCTCAACTTCTTGGCTTTCTCAGCCTCATCTTTTTGGGCTTTTCTTTTTAGCCTAGCCTTTAGTTCCTTCTGACCCTTCTTAAGAAGATCAGCCTTGGACGGAAGTACTCTGCCACGGATCCAAGCAGGATCAATATCTGATTGCTTCCTAACACAATCTTCCAGGTAAGACTTGACAACCTGATGCAGTTCTTCTTGAAACAAGGAGGCAAAACCTTCAACAGCAACTCTTCTTGAGAGAATGTCAGGAAAGCTTGGGCACACAGAAGGTACATTTTGAATGAGTTCTAATCTGAACAAATCCACACCATTAAAAATGGGACCTTGAACTACTCCAAGCAAATGGGATGCATTGAGTTTTCTGATGGAGTCCAGCACTTTGCTTTCAGTAAGAATGTCTGAAATCATTCTTCCAAACGGAATAGTCGTTCTTGAAAGATGAGGGTACTTCGCCCTTTCCTCTTCTCTTGACTCAAGGATTGAAGTCTTTAGATTCTCAAACAGAATGTGAGAAATGTTGATCTCAGTCTTTTTGCCAATGCAGAAAAGAGTGTGCTTGTGATCTGGACTGATGTAAGAAGAGGAGAGCATTCTTTTTCTGTGGTGAAGAGAACCCAGAATAATCTCAGCCCATACTCTATAAAATGGCTTCAAGGTGCCTGTGTTATTCGAGTCAATCCCAGAAGTCTGAGAGATTTGTTTTTCAACTATCGACCAATCAACAGATGTATGTCGAAAACCAGACCAACCTTCTTCATCATTCAGATTGTATAGCTTTCTGATCAGTTTCTCAGAGATAACCACTTCATGCCCTAGCACGAATGAAATGATGGTCGTTGGGGTAACCGTTGCATGTACCCAGAAATCCTTCACAAGATCAGGATAAATTGGACCAACCAATCTATTTAGGTACTTGGACCATCCTTGCTCAAGGATTCTTGCATCACACTTAAAGCCATTCGCTTTAAGATTGTTTAAGTCCACAGCAGTTTCACATAAAACCTCCAAGTCCTTCGTGGGTATCAAGCAAGTTTTCAAAGGAGCATATTCATAATTTCGTAGAAGGATTTGTGAAGAGGTAAGTCTTTCTTTTGAGGAAGAAGAACAAGAGGAAGAGTCCATGATGATTATGTCGTAAGATTAGATCAAGGACTAGGGTTTGAAAAAGAAAGAAACAGATGCAGCGAAAAAAAATGTACGACAAAATAGAGAAACGGAGAAAAGAATGAAGTTGAGGCGGGCTATTTAAAAGATTTGAAAATAATTTAAATCATTTTGCATTAAATGAGAAATGACATTAGGAGAGATAGCATGGTAAATGAAATGATTAAATACAGTTACCTAGGTAGGCGTCTTTTCAACTGCACGCTTCGTACTAACCGCACAGACACGTGTTCACCATCAGATAATGGATGACAGCTGTAAAATATGAATAGGCTTTACGCCTTTTGATTCTGATCACTGCTTCTGACAGTCATTCTTAAGAAATGATCTGGTTCTGATAGGATCATCTTTCTTCCCAAGAATCACATCTTCTGGATAAGCTGATGCAAGTCTAAGTGATCTTCTGTTAGTTAGTTCTTCAGAAATTCTCAGATTCTCTAAAGATGCAGCAACTTGATCTTCTGATCTATTACTTCTGATATACACAGCTTCTGGAGATTCACTTCTTTGTTCTGCAGCTTCTGATAAGACAAAACTGTATCTGCAGAAATTCTTAAGCTGCTTTGTTTCATCAGAAACAAGTTTATTATCAAAGCAGATATATATTGATTCGACCACAATCAATGTTTCAATATTGTATATTCTGTAGCATTTAGAGCATTCAGAATAATTAAGAACGAAACATTATTGCTTTAGAACAAACAAAACAGATGGTTCCAGGACTAATAAACTTTCTTTTCTGATCTCCTACGAACATAGATTCTTCAACAGATTTAAGTACCAGAACTTGGAAGACAATCCTTCTTCCCTTCAAGTGTTGAGACCAACTTGAGTCCAGGTGACATGACATGTTGATTTTTATCTTCTTTGTCGCCAAGAGAATCTGCAAAAGAAATAGTCTTTTTCTTTGGTACCCACATCTTCTTGGGTTCTTTCTTGTTAGATTTTCTCAAGTTCTGATTGAACTTGGGTTTAACATTGTAAGCAATAGGAGGAACAGCATGATAATTTTTAATGTGAGTTTCATGATATTTCCTAGGTTGTGTCACATGCTTTTTGGTGTGTGTTATGTGAAAACTTTGAGCATGTGAAGTGTGCCTAATATCATGGGAGTGGCCATACTTGAACTGATCATACAATGGCTTGTATGTGAATTTCATTTCATCAACAGGTTCAAGTTTGTATGGGGTTTCACCCTCAAAACCAATGCCGACTCTCTTGTTTCCAGACACAGCATATATCATAGAAGCTAGCTGACTTCTGCCAATACTTCTAGATAAGAACTTCGTGAAACTTAAATCATATTCTTTCAGAATATGGTTTAGACTAGGAGTGGATTTTTCTGAATCAGAAGGAGATCCAACATTATTGGATAATTTTAAAAGTTTTTCTTTTAATTCAGAATTCTCCAACTCAAGCTTCTTTGTCTCAAATTCAAATAGCTTTTTCAGCTTCTTGTATTTGAGACTGATCTGAGACTTGAGTTCCAGAAGTTCAGTTAGACCGGAAACTAACTCATCTCTAGTAAGTTCAGAAAATACCTCTTCAGAATCTGATTCTAATGTAGATTCTGATCTGTCATCTTCTGTCGCCATCAGCGCACAGTTAGCCTGCTCATCTTCCGAGTCTGAATCATCTTCTGACTCATCCCAGGTTGCCATAAGACCTTTTTTCTTATGAAACTTCTTCTTGGGATTTTCCTTCTGAAGATTTGGACATTCATTCTTGAAGTGTCCAGGCTCATTGCATTCATAGCACATGACCTTCTTCTTGTCAAATCTTCTGTCATCAGAAGATTCTCCACGTTCAAATTTCTTTGAACTTCTGAAGCCTCTGAACTTCCTTTGCTTGGTCTTCCAGAGTTGATTTAGCCTTCTGGAAATCAAGGACAGTTCATCTTCTTCTTCAGATTCTGATTCTTCAGGATCTTCTTCTCTAGCCTGAAAAGCGTTAGTGCATTTCTTGATATTGGACTTTAATGCAATAGACTTACCTTTCTTTTGAGGCTCATTTGCGTCCAGCTCTATTTCATGACTTCTCAAGGCACTGATGAGCTCTTCCAGAGAAACTTCATTCAGATTCTTTGCAATCTTGAATGCAGTCACCATAGGACCCCATCTTCTGGGTAAGCTTCTGATGATCTTCTTTACGTGATCAGCCTTGGTGTATCCCTTGTCAAGAACTCTCAATCCAGTAGTAAGAGTTTGAAATCTTGAAAACATCTTTTCAATGTCTTCATCATCCTCCATCTTGAAGGCTTCATACTTCTGGATTAAAGCTAGAGCTTTAGTCTCCTTAACTTGAGCATTTCCTTCATGAGTCATTTTCAAAGACTCATATATGTTATAGGCCGTTTCCCTGTTAGATATCTTCTCATACTCAGCATGAGAGATAGCATTCAGCAAAACAGTTCTACATTTATGATGATTCCTGAAAAGCTTTTTCTGATCATCATTCATTTCTTGCCTTGTCAGCTTTACGCCACTGGCATTTACTGGATGTTTGTAACCATCCATCAGAAGATCCCATAGATCACCATCTAGACCAAGAAAGTAACTTTCCAGTTTATCTTTCCAGTATTCAAAGTTTTCACCATCAAATACCGGCGGTCTAGTATAACCATTGTTACCGTTGTATTGCTCAGCAGAGCCAGATGTAGATGCAGGTGTAGACTTTTCACTTTCATCAACCATCTTTTACTGAAGCGTTTTTATCTTCCTGAATCTTTTCTAAACACGGTTAAGTGCTTGCACCTTAGAACCGGCGCTCTGATGCCAATTGAAGGATAGAAAAACACTTAGAAAGGGGGGGTTTGAATAAGTGTAGCTTTAAAAACTTGACAGATAAAAATAAATTGCACAGTTATTTTTATCCTGGTTCGTTGTTAACTAAACTACTCCAGTCCACCCCCGCAGAGATGATTTACCTCAACTGAGGATTTAATCCACTAATCGCACGGATTACAATGGTTTTCCACTTAGTCAGCAACTAAGTCTTCCAGAGTCTTCTGATCACACACTGATCACTCCAGGAACAACTGCTTAGATACCCTCTAAGACTTTTCTAGAGTATACTGATCCACACGATCACTCTAGTTACAACCTGCTTAGATAACCTCTAAGACTTCCTAGAGTATTCTGATCCACACGATCACTCTAGTTCCTTACAACTTAATGTAATCAATTCTAAGAGTATTACAATTGCTTCTTAAAAGCTATAATCACAAACTGTGATATTTCTCTTAATCGTTTAAGCTTAATCTCACTAATATATTACAACAGCAATGTAGTGAGCTTTGATGAAGATGAAGATTCTGAGCTTTGAGTTTGAACAGAGTTTCAGCAAGTTAATAGGCGTTGTTTTGTTCAGGATCGTTAACCTTGCTTCTCATCAGAACTTCATATTTATAGGCGTTGGAGAAGATGACCGTTGAGTGCATTTAATGCTTTGCGTGTTCCGTACAGCATCGCATTTAATGTTATACGCTTTTGTCAACTACCTCGAGCCTTGTTCACGCTGTGTCTACTGACGTAGCCTATAATAGCTTTTAACGTTCCTTTTGTCAGTCAGCGTAGCTTGCCACTTGTACTTCCTTCTGATCTGATGTTTGTGAATACAACGTTTGAATATCATCAGAGTCAAACAGCTTGGTGCAAAGCATCTTCTGATCTTCTGACCTTGAAGTGCTTCTGAGCGTGATACCATCAGAACTTCAGTGCTTCTGTTCTCTTGTTCTTCTGATGCTTCCATAGACCCATGTTCTGATTCTGCTTCGACCATCTTCTGATGTCTTGCCAGACCATGTTCTGATGTTGCATGCTGAACCATTTGAGACAAAGCTTCTGAGCGCTGAATTATGCGTACTCTTTATATATTTCCTGAAAGGGAAATTGCATTGGATTAGAGTACCATATTATCTTAAGCAAAATTCATATTATTGTTATCATCAAAACTAAGATAATTGATCAGAACAAATCTTGTTCTAACAATATGCTGTGTCTGGGAACAAGAGAGTTGGCATTGGTTATGAGGGTGAAATCCCATACAAGCTTGAATCTGTGGATGATATGAAAATATCATACAAGCCTCTGTATAACCAATTTAAATTTGGCCACTCCCATGATATTAAGCTCACATCACATGCACAAAGTTTTCACATACCACACACCAAGAAGCATGTGACACAACCTAAGAAATATCATGGAACTCAGAATAAGAAGTATCATACTGTTCCTCCTGTTAAATATTTTGCTAAACCCAAGTTCAATCAGAACTTGAGGAGAACTAACAAGAAAGGACCCAAGAAATTGTGGGTACCTAAGGAGAAGATAATTTCTGTTGCAGATATCCTTGGCGGCAAAGAGGACAGAAAGCAAAATGTGATGGTACCTGGACTCTGGGTGCTCGCGACACATGACGGGATGAAGGTCTACATTCCAAGACCTGGTGCTTAAGCCAGGTGGAGAAGTCAAGTTTGGAGGAGATCAGAAGGGCAAAATCATTGGCTCTGGAACCATAAGTCTTGGTAACTCTCCTTCCATAACTAATGTACTTCTTGTTGAAGGATTAACGCATAACTTATTGTCCATAAGTCAATTAAGTGACAATGGTTATGATATAATCTTCAATCAAAAGTCTTGCAAGGCTGTAAGTCAGAAGGATGGCTCAATCCTATTTACAGGCAAGAGAAATAACAACATTTATAAGATTGATCTTTCTGATCTTAAGAATCAGAAGGTGACTTGTCTTTTGTCTGTTTCTGAAGAGCAATGGGTCTGGCACAGAAGATTAGGACATGCTAGTTTGAGAAAGATTTCTCAGATTAACAAACTAAATCTGGTCAGAGGACTCCCCAATCAGAAATTCAAATCAGATGCTCTTTGTGAAGCATGTCAGAAGGGCAAGTTCTCCAGACATGCACTCAAGTCTAAGAATGTTGTTTCTGACCTCAAGGCCGTTAGAACTCTTACACATTGATCTATTTGGCCCAGTTAAAACAGCATCTGTCAGAGGGAAGAAATATGGATTAGTCATCGTTGATGATTATAGCTGCTGGACATGGGTAAAGTTCTTGAAACACAAGGATGAGTCTCATTCAGTGTTCTTTGAATTCTGCACTCAGATCCAATTTGAGAAAGAGTGTAAAATCATAAAGGTCAGAAGTGATCATGGTGGCGAATTTGAGAACAGATTCTTTGAGGAGTTCTTCAAAGAAAATGGTATTGCCCATGACTTCTCTTGTCCCAGAACTCCACAACAAAATGGAGTTGTAGAGCGAAAGAATAGGACTCTACAAGAAATGTCCAGAACCATGATCAATGAAACCAATATGGCTAAGCATTTCTGGGCAGAAGCAATTAACACTGCATGCTATATTCAGAACAGAATCTCTATCAGACTTATTCTAAATAAGACTCCTTATGAATTGTGGAAGAACAGAAAGCCCAACATTTCATATTTCCATCCTTTTGGATGTGTATGTTTTATTCTGAACACTAAAGATCATCTTGGTAAGTTTGATTCTAAAGCACAAAAGTGTTTCCTTCTTGGATATTCTGAACGCTCTAAAGGCTACAGAGTATACAATACTGAAACATTGATTGTAGAAGAATCAATCAATATCAGGTTTGATGATAAGCTTGGTCTTGAAAAACCAAAGCAGATTGAGAATTTTGCAGATTTTGATATTGATATATCAGAAGCTGAAGAATCAAGAAGCAAAGCTGCAGAAGCTGGCAGTCTCAGAAGCAATGGATCAGAAGATCAAGTTGCTGCATCTTTAGAGAATCTTAGGATTTCTGAAGAACCAACTATCAGAAGATCACCTAGACTTGCTTCAGCTCATTCAGAAGATGTGATCCTTGGAAAGAAAGATGATCCCATCAGAACAAGGGCATTCCTTAAGAACAATGCAGAATGTCAATTAGGTCTTGTTTCTTTGATCGAGCCAACTTCTGTTGATCAAGCTCTAGAAGATCCTGACTGGATAATTGCCATGCAAGAAGAACTAAATCAGTTTACAAGGAATGACGTATGGGACTTGGTTCCTAGACCAAAAGGATTTAACATCATCGGTACTAAGTGGGTTTTCAGAAACAAGCTAAGTGAGAAAGGTGAAGTGGTAAGAAACAAAGCCAGACTGGTTGCTCAGGGTTATAGTCAGCAAGAAGGGATTGACTACACAGAAACCTTTGCACCAGTGGCCAGGTTAGAATCTATTCGTCTATTAATTTCTTTTGCCACTCAACACAACATCACTCTTTATCAGATGGATGTTAAGAGTGCCTTCTTAAACGGTTATATAGATGAAGAAGTTTATGTCCATCAACCTCCTGGTTTTGAAGACTCTAAGTCTCCAAATCATGTTTTTAAATTAAAGAAATCATTATACGGATTGAAACAAGCTCCCAGAGCTTGCTGTGAACGTTTGAGTTCTTTCCTTCTGGAAAATGATTTCACTAGAGGAAAAGTGGACACTACTCTCTTTTGTAAAACCTTTAAAAAGGATATTTTAATATGTCAAATATATGTTGATGATATTATCTTTGGAACATCTAATGCTACACTTGGAAAGGAGTTTGCTGAGTCTATGCAGGCCGAATTTGAAATGAGCATGATGGGAGAACTCAAGTATTTCCTTGGAATTCAAATCAACCAAACTTCTGATGGAACTTATGTTCATCAAACGAAGTATGTGAAAGAACTTCTGAAGAAGTTTAATCTTTCTGATAGCAAAGAAGCCAAAACTCCTATGCATCCAACATGTGTCCTAGGTAAGGATGAGGTGAGTAAGAAGGTAGATCAGAAGTTGTACAGAGGTATGATTGGATCTCTTCTATATCTAACTGCTTCTAGACCTGACATTCTCTTTAGTGTTTGCTTGTGTGCTAGATTCCAATCAGATCCGAGAGAATCTCATTTAACTGCGGTTAAGAGAATTCTGAGGTATCTGAAAGGCACTACTAATGTTGGTTTAGTTTACAGAAGATCCAAAGATTACAACTTAGTAGGATTCTGTGATGCTGACTATGCTGGAGATAGAATTGAAAGGAAAAGTACTTCTGGAAGTTGTCAATTTCTTGGAAGTCATCTGATCTCATGGTGTCATACCCCAAAATTTACCTTCCACACTTCTCTCATAACAAGGTTTAAGAACAAACTCCAAAACCTTGCTCACTCAAATGATCCAGTCAACTGATGCAAACTTAAAGGTCAACTACAATCAAAGCATGATCCAAACCATAATCATTGGGCAAACATCAAGTGTAGGGATGCATAACCACCATTTGATCAAAGATTGATCATGATTCCATTAATAGAAACTCAGAGATGAACAAATGCAAAAAAGGTTCAAATTAGGGTTTCTTAGGAGAAAGTCAACCCAACTTTGACTGGGCATAACTTTCACATGGAACATCAAAAATTCCCCACTCAAAGCCTATCTTGAAGAGAATTGGATTCTCCACAACTTTGTGTCTCACAAGCCAAGGCTAGAAATGCTTCATTTAGAAGATACAAGGCAAAAGATTACAGGTCATTTTCAGGCATCCTTTAGAAACAGCTTTTTCCCAAAGAGAATATGGTCAAGATAAAAGCTTCAAATGAAAAATATGTTCCAAAGTGGCTTGTAGAGGACCTCTTGAGGTTTCTAAAAAGTATTAGATCTCCCTCATAGCTTAAAAATTGAAGGAGATATGCTTGATCAAAGTCAGGTGATTTTGAGGGACCAAATGTGAAAAAAGGAGGGTTCAAATTAAGGAATTTTGCAAATGGGCTTATGTTTTTATGGTACAAACTTGATCCACAAGCCATTAGCTTGTCCAAAACAAAAGGGCACGAAATTTATCATATTAATTGATTTAATATATTTTTTTATTTCATTTTTATGATTTAATTAAGTATAAAATCAAATATTATGATAAAATATTCATAAAGGCCAATTTCAATCACAATTAATTTCCAAAATATATTTAATTTCGTGCATACATGGATTGGGAAAATTGACACAATATTTGGACCAAAATAGTAGCTTAAGATTCAAGAAACCAAATCAAATATTCAAATATGGCAAGATTTGATTCAAGGACCTTGGGCATTATTTGTTAACCTAATTTTGTCCTCCTATAAGTACTAAACACGAGCCATAGGGTTAGGGGACGAAATCTGAAAGAAAGGCACACTTGCAAGAACAAGAAAATCACCAAAGAACTTGGATTCGGATTTTGAGTTTTAGGAGGTTTCAGTAAGAATTAAGAGGCGCAAACGCTTCCTTGGAGACTTCTGAACGTGTCTGGATCGAAGCAAGACATCAGCACCCCCAGAAATACCTCATATTCGTCAAGGTAAGTCGTTTCAAACTTCTCTTCGATCTGAACAATACAAGCATCTTCATAATGTTTTAATCATATATTCTGGTTGGTATTGATGCTCTGATCATGTCTGGATTGTTTGCTTGGTGTTTATGTGCCTTAAACATGATTTGCCATTAGAGGCCGGTTTGAGTTCTAGGTTTTCCAATTTGGGGTTTCTTATTAGGGTTAAAATTAGGGTTAATTGAATATATGAATGAACTCGCGTGGTTTGGATGAGACGATTGCAGGGGTCGCGAAAGATTTATGTGAAAGTATAGCCTAATCGCTATTTTCGTGTTCTGATTTGCTACGAGTAAAACCGTAGCAATTTCGTAGCTAAACTTACAGGCCTTTAGGGAAACTTGCGAAGAAGATGATGCGTTGGCATCCGTTGGTTGGATCGTTTGAATATTCGCGCGCATGATTTCCATTTAGAGTCTTGTTTTGTATTTGTTGTACTGAAAGCGTATTATAAACAAGCGCGTCATATGGTTGGAGTGGTTAAGAAGCGTGTCATGGAGGGTGAGGTCACAGGTTCGAGCCTTCCCTCCCACATATTATTTTTCTGAGAATTTCTAGTGGATCCGGTGCGCCTCAGGGCATAACTCCCATCATGCACCCTCACGATCCCACCTTTAATCCTCCATTAACTTCAGATCTAACGCCCCTGGTTGAGTCCCTATAATATGACTCCTCATGGTTACCACATGGAATAAAAACCTTAATAAACTTAATAAATTCTATTTGTTTTGTTTATTTCTTTAATTAAAATGCATATGTTTAATATATAATAATAATTGTATTATAATAAAATAAATACATGATATTTATATTAAATATTTTTAATTTGTTATTCGTGCCGATTAAATCGATTGATCGCTATGGTTAACAATAATTTTAATTAAAATACTATTAAATTAAAATAAAAATCAAGCTATATTCGATTAAATGGCTGCAATCATCTTATTGATTGTGGTGATTAATCCTGCCTCGTTCTATAATTAATTTGTTATTATTTGTGACCGTATTAACCGGTTATGAGCGGTAACAGTATAAAATAAAATTCATAAAATAATAAAATACAATAAGTTGTTATTAGTGATAATCGAATTAATCGATTTGAATTGGTAACGATGCAAATCCTTAATCTTTTAACTATGGTGATCAAACCTATTGATCATTGCGGTTAATTGTGCCAAATCAGGGTTGTACGCCCAAACCCTAATAATTCTAAAATCCATTCAAAATTACAAATTATCAAACTACGATAGGCCATTCAAAAAGCCTCTAAAAAACCAAAAAAACAAATTCAAACTCTAAATGGCGTACGACCCTTCCCGAACTACGTAGACTCTGATCCTCCCTAAGGAGGTACGTAGGCACTTGGCAACAAGGCGAGTCCCCCTCTTCAAAATCTCAATCATGTCATTAAAATTCTATTTGCCACATTTCTTTACAAATCCTGCCATGCAACCCTAATCTTTGAACATTAGCCTTTAGGAAAGGGCTGAGGGTGCCTAACACCTTCCCTCAGCCTGATTATAATAACTTACCCTCAATCTCTTATCTGCGTAGGGTTTCCTATTCGCCCTTCAGAATAGGTGGCGACTCGAAAGTTGAAATTTTTTAGGCAGGTTGCTACAACTGGCGACTCTGCTGGGGATACACCGTTAGGTTAATTATTATGCTCCTAAGGCTTGAGTGGGTTTAGGTTTATGGCTCGTGGTTTGTGGTTTAGGGTTTGTGGCGCATTTTAGGGTTGGCAAATTTCCACATTTAGGGTTTGGGGGAGGTTTATCTTTTAATGAACATTAAATTATTTATTTGTTTATTTGTTTTATGTTTTTATCTGCCTGAAAATATTTGCCTTTATTATTATATATTTTGCTCTGTTTTCATGTCGGTTAAACCCTAAGTGTGGGAGTTAACTTTGAGATCAATAGGGGAGTACGAATCTCCTACGAATCTCACTGATAACTCCACTCGGAGTGGGTTGAGTGTTCGGAAATGTCCAAAACGAGGCTTGACTTTGTTGAGGGCTGGACTGGATACTTGGCTGATCTCTCCGAGAACCTACCCCAAAAATTCGAACCTCATGGATAAAATGAGTCGTTTTAAAATCCGAAGAGACAAAGAGTCTCGGAGGCTACGAATGACCCCATGAGACCTTCTAGAACCCCCCATAAAAGGTTGGCTCCCTAGAGCCCCCTACGTCGAACCTATGAACCTGGGTTTCTTGAAATATTATGTTATATATGTTTTATATATTTTTTTGTTACTATGATTTTTTTTATGTGTTTGCATGCATCATCTCTCACTTGCATCCTCATCATGTTTTATCCATGAAAAAATAGTAAATAAAAAAAATATGTAATATAAATGTAAAAATATATTCTATTTGGTGAATGTGTAGGAAGGATGAGTACCAAGAAGACCATAGTTCACATTTCCGTTTCCACTACGGATATCAAGAAGCTGAAAATAATCAAGGAAAAATTACCATCAAGTGCTTTGGATAGGTTTGTAATCCGCTATGGGAACATTTTGGACTTGCTAAGGGTGAGAGTACAAGAAGAAGCAATTACTGCTTTGGTTCAATTTTATGACCCTCCGCTTAGGTGCTTCACTTTTCAAGACTTTCAGTTGGCTCCAACTTTGGAAGAGATAGATGCTACTTTGGGGTTCTCCAAAATTAAAAAAGAGCTCTATACTGGTGTGGGTAAAGAAGTTGACTTTTCAGATTTGGTAAAAGCTTTGGGGTTATCTGCTACGGAATTGAAGACTAATTACAAAACTGATGGGGATGTGCATGGGATCAAAAGATCTTACTTAGAAAATCAAGCTTTAATGTATGCTCAAAAGAAACAATGGGACATTTGTGGACATTTACTAGCTCTTTTGATTTTTGGAGTTGTTTTATTGCCAAAAAATGTTGATTATGTTGATCCCGCCGCTATTCATGCTTTCTCCTCCTTTAAGGTTTATGGAAAAGATCCTACGCCAACTATCCTCGCTAATATTTACTATGCTATTCATATGAAGTACGAAAAGAAGAAAGGAATGCTATTTTGTTGTGTCCACTGGCTATATTCTTGGTTAACTTCTCATCTCTACAAATCTAGTTGCTTTATCAAAGAGCTTGCTAGGAACGAGTGGTCTCAAAAGCTAAGGGCTCTTAAAGCAGATTCTATCCTATGGTATGCAAAGAAATTAAAATCTGATAGGATCATTTACAAATGTGGAGATTTCGACAATGTGCCATTAATGGGGACTCTTGGTTGTATTAATTATAACCCCGTTTTAGCATTGCGTTAATTAGGACATTCTATGGATAGTGAACCTTCCGAACAACAAATAGAAGAATTGATCTTGCATGATAATGGGAAAGGTGCACCAAGAACATTGAAAAGAGTAATTCAAGCTTGGAGTCAGGTTCAAAGAAAATATTTTGGGCCAAAGAATGCAATTGCAAAAGCACCTTACACCACATGGGTTCAAGAAAGAGTTGGAAAGATTTTGCTACCTTTTGTTGTGGATCCCGCATACAAGCCTGATTCTCCCGATCCTGTTCCTCTATCCATCGAAGAGATAGAAGGAATCAAGGCTGCCCTAGAGGCATCCCAAAAGGAGAAAGAGAAACTAGAACTTGATTTGCATCAACTTACCAACGAAAAGAGTTAACTACGCTTTGACCTCAAAGAGAAAAATCAAGAACTTCAAGCCATGAAGGAGGAGAATGATAGACAAAGGGGTAAGAGGAAACGTGCAACCGAAGGAGTTCTGAGTGCTAATTTTAATCTGGAAGCACATAATGAGAGGTTGGAACAAGCGGATAGGGAAATTGCAAGGTGGAGAAGGCGTTACGAAAAGGCTTCCCATGACAAAGCAGAATCTGAGAAAAATCTGGAAGCTGTAATCTTTGAATTAACTGATAGGACTAAAGATCAAGAGGATGAAATAAGGAACCTCAAATATGATCTTCGAGAAGCCCTCAATGCTGGACAACAAGAGCACGCAAGAAGATTAACCACGGAAGAAGAACTTTTACAGCGCACTGGTGAGTACGAAAGAGCATTTCAAGCTATGGTATCACTTAGGGAAGTATTCACAAGACAAAAGGAGGAATACGAGGCAGCCCTGGAAGAAAAAGACTATTGGAAGAAACTCTACACCATTATTTTCACGGCAAATGAGCATGTGAGCATGGTTCCTAAGATGCTTGAAGAATATGAAAAATGTCGTGAGGATCATGATAAGCTAGTCTTCTTGTGTAATGATCTGATCCTGGATATTCCAAAAAGTTTGGAAAGAGCAGAATCCTCTCCCATCATCCTTCCTAAAGTCGTCAAAGAGTTTATGGAGCTTTGTAGGAGCATGGTGGACAAGTTCAAAGAAGACATCCAAAGGCGTTCTTAGCTTTATGTTATTTCCTTGTTGCTTTTATTTCAAGTACTTTTAATTTAATTTATTTTGAGTATTTTTAATTTCAGTTTCCCTTCCTCTTTTGTAAACCAACAATGAAGTGGTATTTCCTTTCAATTAATAAAGTGTGGTTATTTTCGCATTTACTTATTGTTCCTATAATATTCACCAAATAAATATATGCAAAAAAAAAAGAAAAAAAAGAAGAAAAAGAAAAAAAAGAATGTATATTTACTATAATAATGTGGATAAGACATGAGCATAGCATAAGCATAACATTCACATCATGCATATCATATTTAATTACCAAGCATTAAAGAAAAACTATCTTCATCTCCAGTCACACCATTGCAACTCAACCGCTGATTCAGACAAGATCTCAGAAGAAAAAGGCAATGGAACAATTGGAACAGAACCAAGCCGCCCTTCGTGAGGAAATGACCCAGCTGAAAGGTACTGTTGAAGACCTCAAGGGAGGAATGGCCCAAATGCTGAGCTTCATGAAAGACCTTAAGGATAAACAAGACCAAGCTAAGGAAGTTCAGGAGCAGTATGAAGAAATGCCGAATGATAAAAACCCATTGCTAGGATATGTTAAGGGTCACGACCCTCACAAGGCAAATGCTCACTCTTCAAAAAGGGTTATTACGATTCATGAAGAGGGAGAAGCCTCCCGAGAAGGGTTTATCCCTGCCGTTCAGAAGGAAGGGACATCCCGCACAGTTCACATTCCTGCCAATAATTCTCTTAGGGATGAGGACTATCTGGACCTGCAATATGGGGACACCAATGACACAAATCAAGTTCCCCAACCAAAGCTGAACTCTACTAATTCCGGAGAGGATTCTAAGGACAGCGGACAAATCAGGGCATTGGAAGAGAGACTGAAAGCTGTAGAAGGATATGATGCTTTTGACGTGGACACTTTTGAGATGAGTTTAGTCCCGGACCTGACAATTCCACATAAATTCAAGGTCCCCGATTTCGAAAAATACAAGGGACTCTCTTGTCCGAGGAGTCACTTACGCATGTATGTGCGAAACATGGCTGCTTATGCTCATGACCAAAAGCTGATGATGCATTTTTTCCAAGATAGCTTGAGTGGAGCATCGGTTGACTGGTATATGCAATTGGAGAAGTCTCACATTCAAAGTTGGACCGACCTTGCTAATACGTTCCTAAAGCAATATAAATACAACTTGGACATGGCACCCGATCGAATGCAACTCCAAAATCTGTCACAAAAGAAAGAGGAATCATTCAAGGAGTATGCACAGAGATGGAGGGAAATGGCTTCCCGAGTCCAACCTCCCCTGTTGGAAAAAGAACTCGTAAAAATGTTTATGGCTACATTACAAGGGCCATACTACGATAAAATGGTAGGGAGTGTGTCCTCAGGGTTTTCAGATTTAGTGGTTATTGGTGAAAGAATAGAAGACGGAATTAAGAGCGGGAAAATACAAGGAGCACCATCTAACTCTTATCACTCAAAGAGGCTCACCTCAACCTTTGCTAAAAAGAAGGAAGGAGAGACTAATGCTGTAGGGCATCAGGAGAACAGACCTCCCATGTCATATCCACCACAACAAAACCGGTTTCAGGGAGGACAAAGGAGATTCGATCCGCTACCTACTTCCAAGAAAGAAATTCTGAAATATTTAATAAATGAATCCTTGGTAGAAGTTAGACCACTGCCACCTCTTCCTCCAGGCAAGATCACACCCAACTACAAACCGAATGAAAGGTGTGAATTTCACGCCAATTCTCCTGGACATACCTTGGAGAAATGTTGGGCTTTTAGACACATAGTCCAAGATCTGATTGAGTCAGGGGCAATCGCCTTTGACAAACCCAATGTGAAAACAAATCCGATGCCACACCATGAAGGCGCAGTCAATGCAATAGAAGTTGTCAATGAGCAAGAGTTGGTTCAACAACGGAACTCCCCCATAGATGCACTTAAGAGGTATCTTCTTATAAAGGGGTTTATCCTAGAACATAACGAAGCTTTCAAAGACACTTTGCAAAGGCTCATGGATCAAGGATTGATCCAATTGGAGGAACACCCTGAAGAGGAATATGTGGCGATGGTGGAAAGAAACGAGCCTTTAATGATACCTGCACAAGGGGCAAGGAAACCATTGATTATCCCATGCTCTAGACCACCAGTGATGATACCTACGCAAGAGCGTACCAAGATCATCCCAATCAGAGGACCATATCCTTTGGACAAGATGAAAGCGGTACCATGGGAATATGAGACCGATACTAATACTACAGTATCAAGCATCGTTGGACCTGGAGGCATGACCCGTAGTGGGCGCATATTCAAAACTGCGCAAGTACAACCCACGTCTAGTGAAAACTTGACGCAATCTGGAGAACAAGTTGTCATGAGACCAAGTGACAAGGCTGAACCTAAGGATAAAGAAACTTCTAATAAGGATGCTGAGGAGTTTCTCGCTCTGATTAAGAAGAGTGATTATAGAGTGGTAGATCAGTTGCAACAGACACCATCTAAGATATCGCTCTTATCAATATTGATACACTCTGAGAAACATCGAGATGCTCCGATGAAGATCCTAAACGCTGCCCATGTAACTAAGGACATCACAGTCAATCAATTTGACGGAATGGTGGCCAATCTAACTGCTGGGGCATGCCTAGGTTTCAGTGACAATGAGCTACCCCTACAAGGAAAGTCACACAACAAAGCCTTGCATATCTCCATGCAATGTGGGAAGGCTCATCTAGCTAGTGTTTTGATCGACACAGGGTCATCTTTAAATGTGATGCCAAAAGCAACACTTGACAAGATAGCCTTAGAAGGACTGGTAGTCAGACCAAGTCGCCTGGTGGTAAAAGCTTTCGATGGATCACAAAGTCCGGTGTTGGGAGAAGTGGATCTGCCCGTTGTAATCGGTCCTCATACCTTCTGCATCAATTTCCAAGTGATGGAGATTGAGCCAGCTTATACCTGCCTACTAGGACGCCCTTGGATCCACGCAGCTGGGGCAGTCACCTCCACCCTCCATCAGAAATTAAAGTTTGTGAATGGGAACTCTATAGTGACTATCAATGGAGAAGTGGATATACTTGTCAGCAATCTAAACTCATACAGATATATTGAGGCTGGAGACGAAGCATTGGGTACCGCATTTCAAGCTCTAGAAATTGCAACCGCTATCACACTACCAGTGGAGAAGATAAGAAGGGCGGTGACATCATGGAAGGATCTACAAGACACAGATGCTAAAGGATGGGGCAAGCTACCAGAGGTGTCAGAGAAAAAAGACCGCTCAGGGTTAGGATACCAACCCACCAAGGTCACAAGCATTAAGAAAGAGGAACGACCATTTCCCCCAATAATGCGAACTTTTGTGACTGGCGGGTATGAACATGTGGCTATGGTGTCCAACCAGGATTCTCGAGAAGGGACGTCCAATTTCATTCGAGAAATCAGGCCAGGAGAACAGCTTCAGAATTGGACAAGCCTGGAGATACCGGAGATAGTTTTCATTTCAAAGTAATTTGCTTTTGTGTGTTTTATTTCCCTTTTTTTAAATAAAGAAAAACAATAACGCTCATGCCTCGCCCGAAGCATAGAGCTAGTTTGTAAGGGCCCCAGTTACTTTCAAGTTCGAAGTTTATTAATAAAATTGTCTTTGCATTTTGGTATTGAAAACATTGTCTTTTCTCGCATTTATTCCTTTTCATTTCTAAAAATGACAAATAAATTTCTTGCACAAACAAAGCACGTTCACATCTGCATACTAAAAGAAAACAAAACATAAAACATGTGCAGATCACCTTCTGACACCACCGATAATAATACTGCTGAGACCCTATACAAACTCGAGGCTCTCGCTAATCAGGCTGAAGAAGGGGATGAGGAAGACGATGAACCTCCGGAAGAGTTGTCAAGGTTAGTGGATAAGGAATCCAAGAGCATGCTCCCTCCGCAAGAGGCCATTGAAATCATAAACTTAGGAACGTATGAAGAACCCAAGAACATTAAGATTGGGGCAACGCTAGGTAAGGACGTAAAAGCAACGCTAATCAAGCTCCTCCACGAGTATGCAGAGATTTTTGCTTGGTCATACCGTGACATGCCGGGTTTGGATACGGACATCGTGGTACACAGGTTATCTCTCAAAGAAGGATGTGCGCCGGTCAGGCAAAAGCGCAGAAGGGTTCGACCAGATATGGATAGTAAGATTAGGGAAGAGGTGCTCAAACAATTTGACGCCGGGTTTCTTGCTGTAGTTGACTATCCACCCTGGATTGCCAACATAGTGCCAGTTCCTAAGAAGGACGGGAAGGTACGCATGTGCGTAGATTACAGAGACCTGAACAAAGCAAGTCCAAAAGACGATTTTCCACTACCGCATATAGATATCTTGGTGGATAATACAGCACAAGCTTCGTGGTTTTCCTTCATGGATGGGTTCTCTGGGTATAATCAGATCAAGATGGCTCCCGAAGATATGGAAAAGACAACCTTCATGACATCCTGGGGCACTTTCTGCTACAAAGTAATGCCTTTTGGGTTACGAAACGTAGGGGCAACATATCAAAGAGCCATGGTCACACTTTTCCATGATATGATTCATAAGGAGATCGAAGTATATGTAGATGATATGATTGCCAAGTCTCGCACAGAAGAAGAGCATATTACAAATCTACATAAGCTGTTTGAACGTCTAAAGAAGTACAAGCTAAGGTTAAACCCGAACAAGTGTACGTTTGGTGTAAGATCGGGAAAGCTGTTGGGATTCATTGTAAGCCAGCGAGGTATAGAGGTTGATCCTGACAAAGTAAAAGCCATACAAGCGATGCCCGTTCCAAAAACAGAAAAAGAGGTACGAGGTTTCCTGGGTCGATTGAATTACATCTCAAGGTTCATTTCACATCTAACAGCTACATGCGAGCCTATATTCAAACTACTCAGGAAGAATCAACCTATCAAGTGGAATGATAATTGTCAAGTAGCCTTCGAAACCATAAAGAACTACTTGCAAGAACCACCTATACTCTTACCTCCTGTACCCGGAAGGCCACTAATCATGTACCTCACAGTACTCGAAAGGTCTATGGGGTGTGTACTGGGGCAACAAGATGAAACAGACAGGAAAGAACACGCTATCCACTACCTCAGTAAGAAATTCACGGATTGCGAATCTCGGTATTCACCATTGGAAAAGACATGTTGTGCCCTAGCATGGGCCTCCAAACGTCTAAGGCAATATATGCTGAACCACTCCATATGGCTGATATCGAGAATGGATCCTTTGAAATACGTGTTCGAAAAACAGGCTCTCACGGGTAGAATCGCAAGATGGCAAATGTTATTGTCAGAATACGATATTCAATATGTAACTCAAAAGGCAATAAAAGGGAGTGTACTGGCGGAGCACCTTGCTCACCAGCCCCTCGAAGAATACCAGTCTATGAAGTTCGACTTCCCCGATGAGGATATTATGCTAGTAAGAGATTATGAAATACCCGGACCCGACGAGGGACCTGAACCGGGTTTGGTATGGAAACTCATGTTCGACGGTGCCTCAAATGCACTAGGACATGGCATAGGGGCAGTATTGACATCTCCCGATGACCGGCACTTACCCTTCACCGCAAGACTATGTTTCGACTGTACCAACAACATTGCAGAATACGAAGCATGCATATTGGGGTTAGAAGCTGCAATCGACCTAAGGATCAAACTCCTTGATGTATACGGAGACTCAGCATTGGTAATCCACCAAGTCAACAAAGAATGGGACACTCGAGATGCAAAACTAATCCCATACCGAGACCTTATACTGGAGTTAACGGCTTAATTTGATACAATCACTTTTACTCATATCCCGAGGGAAGAAAATCAAATAGTTGACGCGTTAGCGACACTTTCCTCCATGTTCAAAGTGACTTAGCCAAACCATGAACCACGAATAACGGTTAGACACTTCGATGAGCCTGCCTATTGTCTCACGATTGAGGAGCAGTCTGACAACAAACCATGGTACCACGACATTAAAAAGTACCTGGAAAAACAAGAATACCCGGAGAATGCCTCGACAATTGATAAAAAGACACTGAGGAGACTTGCATCCAAGTTCTTCTTAAGCGGAAGCATCCTGTACAAAAGGAACTATGATTCAGTGTTGTTGAGGTGCGTAGATAAAAACGAGGCCAAGGAGATTATCAGGGAGGTACATGAAGGAACCTTTGGAACTCATGCAAACGGACATTCAATGGCTAGAAAAATACTGCGAGCAGGGTATTACTGGTTAACAATGGAGGCCGACTGTTTCCAATATGCAAGGACATGTCACAAGTGCCAGATCTACGCTGACAAGGTGCACGTACCACCAAACCCGTTGAACGTTCTGAGTTCACCATGGCCATTTGCAATGTGGGGAATCGACATGATAGGGATGATAGAACCTAAAGCTTCGAATGGACACCGATTTATATTGGTTGCCATAGACTATTTCACCAAATGGGTCGAAGCTGCCTCTTACACCAACGTGACGAGACAAGTAGTCACTCGGTTTATCAAACATAATATCATATGTCGGTATGGGGTTCCAAGCAGGATTATCACCGATAATGGGTCGAATCTGAACAATAATATGATGAGGGAGCCGTGCGAGGAGTTCAAGATTGAACACCACAATTCTTCACCATACAGGCCTAAAATGAACGGCGCTGTCGAAGCTGCAAACAAAAATATCAAAAAGATAATACAAAAGATGGTGAAAACATACAAGGATTGGCACGAAATGCTTCCCTTCGCCCTACACGGTTACAGAACCTCGGTGCGTACATCTACAGGGGCAACCCCCTTCTCCCTAGTCTACGGTATGGAAGCTGTCCTCCCAATCGAAGTGGAGATCCCGTCACTAAGAGTCATAGCTGACACAAAGTTAGAAGAATCGGAATGGGTAAAAACTCGTTTTGATCAGCTTAATCTCATTGAAGAAAAGCGACTGACAGCTTTGTGTCATGGACAACTCTATCAGAAGAGGATGAAAAAAGCGTTTGATAAGAAGGTCCGACCTCGAACCTACAAAGAAGGTGACATTGTCCTCAAGAATATACTGTTACCTCGACTCGACGCCCGTGGAAAATGGACACCTAACTACGAAGGTCCATACATTGTAAAAACGGTGTTCTCAGGAGGGGCATTAGTCCTCACTACGATGGATGGGGATGAGCTACCGCACCCAATCAACTCAGACGCGGTCAAGAAGTACTATGCCTATCAAAAGCAGGATTACCGGACATAAGCCGAAGGCAAACTACGAAGGATAAGGGGTCGTGCAATCATCTACTTCTGAAGTCGAAGGATTATTGGGGCCCTCGATAACAAAAAAAGAGCAACGGCAGTATTAATATCATTTCTATTTGTCATTTTCTTTCTTCGCATTTCTGTACACTCGCCAATTCAAGGCAATATCAATAAAATTTCCTTTTTTTGCATACTATGCTTCATTTCTAATTTCAGTACCATTTGCAAAGGATAATTTATTTTTATAAACCTTAACATGGATTTAACATGAGAAACTTGCAACACAGAAGCAAAAGACAAAATCTCCGGAAGGCTACACACACCTTGCACTGGTGTTACCCCAGGTTGATCCTTTCACAAAAAAGGGGGGTCGGCAAGTCATCCAAATACGAACTGAGCCAGAGTTCACAAACAATTCAAAAGAGGTTAAACAAAGGCAATGGGTGATAAGGAGATGAGTGATAAGGAGATAAGGTGTCGGGGTTATCATACATACATCATTGCATACATTCATCAGTATACATACAACATATGCATGTGTAAGCATTCACACATACGCATTATACAAACAGCAGGGGCATGTGCATAACGCATAAGCATGATGCATACGCATTTACAAAACAAAATTCTACATAGGTAAATTTCGCGAGAACACTCACGGATAACCCTATTGGTGGTACAGGTAAATTCTGCGATAACACTCGTAGATAACCCTAGTGACATAGGTAAATTTCGCAATAACGCACGCGAATAACCCTATTGGTGGTACAGGTAAATTCTGCGATAACACTCGCAGATAACCCTGGTGACATAGGTAAATTTCGTGACAACACTCGCGAATAACCCTATTGGTGGTACAGGTAAATTCTGCGATAACACTCGCAGATAACCCTGGTGACATAGGTAAATTTCGCGACAACACTCGCGAATAACCCTATTTGTGGTACAGGTAAATTCTGCGATAACACTCGCAGATAACCCTGGTGACATAGGTAAATTTCGCGACAACACTCGCGAATAACCCTATTGGTGGTACAGGTAAATTCTGCGATAACACTCGCAGATAACCCTGGTGACATAGGTAAATTTCGCGACAACACTCGCGAATAACCCTATTGGTGGTACAGGTAAGTTCTGCGATGATATTCGCAGATAACCCTGTCGATGCAGGTGAACTTGCTAGAATTATAGCAAGCAATCCTATTGGGGTCCACAAACTACGGAAACTTACTAGAACTATAGTAAGTGGGGGTTCACAAACCGCGGAGGCTTGCTGACCATAGCAAGCCAATTACACAACCAACAAAAAGTCCTTGCTATGTAAGACTCAGGCCTTAGCAGGACATTTCACTTCACTCATACTCAAACTCAAGGCAAATTTAAGGGTCTTCCAGTATTTAATAACTCTTCGATCTGAACGACGCGAGGTCCATACACTCTTGTCATTCGATCCAAGGTAATTAAATAGGGGCAGCTGTCATACCCCAAAATTTACCTTCCACACTTCTCTCATAACAAGGTTTAAGAACAAACTCCAAAACCTTGCTCACTCAAATGATCCAGTCAACTGATGCAAACTTAAAGGTCAACTACAATCAAAGCATGATCCAAACCATAATCATTGGGCAAACATCAAGTGTAGGGATGCATAACCACCATTTGATCAAAGATTGATCATGATTCCATTAATAGAAACTCAGAGATGAACAAATGCAAAAAAGGTTCAAATTAAGGTTTCTTAGGAGAAAGTCAACCCAACTTTGACTGGGCATAACTTTCACATGGAACATCAAAAATTCCCCACTCAAAGCCTATCTTGAAGAGAATTGGATTCTCCACAACTTTGTGTCTCACAAGCCAAGGCTAGAAATGCTTCATTTAGAAGATACAAGGCAAAATATTACAGGTCATTTTCAGGCATCCTTCAGAAACAGCTTTTTCCCAAAGAGAATATGGTCAAGATAAAAGCTTCAAATGAAAAATATGTTCCAAAGTGGCTTGTAGAGGACCTCTTGAGGTTTCTAAAAAGTATTAGATCTCCCTCATAGCTTAAAAATTGAAGGAGATATGCTTGATCAAAGTCAGGTGATTTTGAGGGACCAAATGTGAAAAAAGGAGGGTTCAAATTAAGGAATTTTGCAAATGGGCTTATGTTTTTATGGTACAAACTTGATCCACAAGCCATTAGCTTGTCCAAAACAAAAGGGCACGAAATTTATCATATTAATTGATTTAATATATTTTTTTATTTCATTTTTATGATTTAATTAAGTATAAAATCAAATATTATGATAAAATATTCATAAAGGCCAATTTCAATCACAATTAATGTCCAAAATATATTTAATTTTGTGCATACATGGATTGGGAAGATTGACACAATATTTGGACCAAAATAGTAGCTTAAGATTAAAGAAACCAAATCAAATATTCAAATATGGCAAGATTTGATTCAAGGACCTTGGGCATTATTTGTTAACCTAATTTTGTCCTCCTATAAGTACTAAACACGAGCCATAGGGTTAGGGGACGAAATCTGAAAGAAAGGCACACTTGCAAGAACAAGAAAATCACCAAAGAACTTGGATTCGGATTTTGAGTTTTAGGAGGTTTCAGTAAGAATTAAGAGACGCAAACGCTTCCTTGGAGACTTCTGAACGTGTCTGGATCGAAGCACGACATCAGCACCCCCAGAAATACCTCATATTCGTCAAGGTAAGTCGTTTCAAACTTCTCTTCGATCTGAACAATACAAGCATCTTCATAATGTTTTAATCATATATTCTGGTTGGTATTGATGCTCTGATCATGTCTGGATTGTTTGCTTGGTGTTTATGTGCCTTAAACATGATTTGCCATTAGAGGCCGGTTTGAGTTCTAGGTTTTCCAATTTGGGGTTTCTTATTAGGGTTAAAATTAGGGTTAATTGAATATATGAATGAACTCGCGTGGTTTGGATGAGACGATTGCAGGGGTCGCGAAAGATTTATGTGAAAGTATAGCCTAATCGCTATTTTCGTGTTCTGATTTGCTACGAGTAAAACCATAGCAATTTCGTAGCTAAACTTACAGGCCTTTAGGGAAACTTGCGAAGAAGATGATGCGTTGGCATCCGTTGGCTGGATCGTTTGAATATTCGCGCGCATGATTTCCATTTAGAGTCTTGTTTTGTATTTGTTGTACTGAAAGCGTATTATAAACAAGCGCGTCATATGGTTGGAGTGGTTAAGAAGCGTGTCATGGAGGGTGAGGTCACAGGTTCGAGCCTTCCCTCCCACATATTATTTTTCTGAGAATTTCTAGTGGATCCGGTGCGCCTCAGGGCATAACTCCCATCATGCACCCTCACGATCCCACCTTCAATCCTCCATTAACTTCAGATCTAACGCCCCTGGTTGAGTCCCTATAATATGACTCCTCATGGTTACCACATGGAATCAAAACCTTAATAAACTTAATAAATTCTATTTGTTTTGTTTATTTCTTTAATTAAAATGCATATGTTTAATATATAATAATAATTGTATTATAATAAAATAAATACATGATATTTATATTAAATATTTTTAATTTGTTTTTCGTGCCGATTAAATCGATTGATCGCTATGGTTAACAATAATTTTAATTAAAATACTATTAAATTAAAATAAAAATCAAGCTATATTCGATTAAATGGCTGCAATCATCTTATTGATTGTGGTGATTAATCCTGCCTCGTTCTATAATTAATTTGTTATTATTTGTGACCGTATTAACCGGTTATGAGCGGTAACAGTATAAAATAAAATTCATAAAATAATAAAATACAATAAGTTGTTATTAGTGATAATCGAATTAATCGATTTGAATTGGTAACGATGCAAATCCTTAATCTTTTAACTATGGTGATCAAACCTATTGATCATTGCGGTTAATTGTGCCAAATCAGGGTTGTACGCCCAAACCCTAATAATTCTAAAATCCATTCAAAATTACAAATTATCAAACTACGATAGGCCATTCAAAAAGCCTCTAAAAAACCAAAAAAACAAATTCAAACTCTAAATGGCGTACAACCCTTCCCGAACTACGTAGACTCTGATCCTCCCTAAGGAGGTACGTAGGCACTTGGCAACAAGGCGAGTCCCCTTCTTCAAAATCTCAATCATGTCATTAAAATTCTATTTGCCACATTTCTTTACAAATCCTGCCATGTAACCCTAATCTTTGAACATTAGCCTTTAGGAAAGGGCTGAGGGTGCCTAACACCTTCCCTCAGCCTGATTATAATAACTTACCCTCAATCTCTTATCTGCGTAGGGTTTCCTATTCGCCCTTCAGAATAGGTGGCGACTCGAAAGCTGAAATTTTTTAGGCAGGTTGCTACACGTGGTACAGCAAGAAGCAAGCTACAATTGCCCTCTCAACAACAGAAGCAGAATATGTTGCTGCTGCTGGTTGTAGCACACAAATGCTCTGGATGAGAAGTCAGCTGGAAGATTATCAGATATATGAGAGTAACATTCCTATTTTCTGTGATAATACTTCTGCTATATGTTTATCTAAGAATCCTATTTTACATTCAAAAGCTAAACATATTGAGATTAAACATCATTTCATAAGGGACTATGTTCAGAAGGGTGTTATATCTTTAAACTTTGTGGATACAGACCATCAATGCGCTGATATCTTTACAAAACCCCTTGCTGAAGATAGGTTTAAGTTCATTCTGAAGAATATCAGTATGGATTTATGCCCAGAATGAGAAGATGAGAAGATCTTATGTATGAGTATCTTCTGAAATGAAATTGGATTATTTTTATAAGAAGTTCTGATTGAAATCAATTAGAAATTGTGATTCAGTTATTACTAACGTTTCATTGTCTAAGTTGATTCAGAATATCTTTAAAAGCAAAACAGCTGTAACTGGCTATCTAGATGGTAAACACGTGTTCACTATTTCTGGACAAGCGTGCGTGCAGTTGAGGGGACGTCTACTTAGGTAACTGTGCTAATCACTTCCTTTGTCATTATTATCTCTCCTCCGTCATGTCACATTAAATGCCATTCATCATTTCTTTTATTGTCCTTCTTTTCTTTTTTATATTCCTCGAACGTTTCCCTTTTCTTTTTCCCTCTATTCATTCCTTCATTTCGTTGCATTTTTTCAATAAGTCTTGGCTCTCTTTCTCTTTCTTTCTCTCTCTTGTCCAACAAAGTTTTTCTTTGGCATAAACCCTAGTTCATTCATCTTCAACCTAGCGTTCATCATGAATCCTTTCAACTCAATGAGAACGGATGGAAGGGTTAATCAGTTACAGGATGTGAAGCATATCTTGGGATGGCTCTCCAAGTCTCTTTCAAGACAGATCTCTTCTTCAATGCTGTTATCAACATTTATCCAAAGGAAGAAGACCTTCTTGAGTCACTGGAGCCCGTTTGCAACATTAGCTCTCTGTCTGTGAACTGTCCCTCACTTCTTCTTTGGTCTCTTGGATCTCTCCTACAGTGGAGGTTCCAGTCTGGACAGGCATGAAGAGTTTTCAAGCTTTCATGGCTGAACAAACTGAAGAACAGAGGGTTCTTGAGTTGTTTGCGCCTTCTTTGCGTAGGATAGAGTCTTAGGCTTTAAGTCTTTGTAGTTTTCTTTCCTTGTTGCATCTGTTTTCTACCTACACCTTTTGTAATCCTTCTTGTTGAAATCAATGAAAAGTTGTTTATGTTTCTTTCCTTTTGTCTCTTGCTTTACATCTGAATCTTTTATGCTTTTTGATGTTATGACAAAAAGGGGGAGAAAATATATGATAAATGATCTGATAAATATTATCAGTTACCGAGTAAAAAGGCTCCACATTTACTAACAGAACTTGCAAAGTTCTATGTTTTTAAGTTGTGTTGTTGCAGGAATCAAAGATTCAAGATCAACATAAGAAGCAACAAAATGAATCAAGGCTCTTTGATTCTTGAAGCAAGCTGAGTGCTAAGGAAGCTTCAAAATCAGAAGCAAGAAGAAAGAATGATCAGAAATTCTGATAATAGAATATGATCCAAATCATTGTCTATTTGCTCTGATACATTGTCTATTGGATCTGATATATTCTATATGGCCTATATGGCTCTGATACATATTTTGTGTTCTGATACACATTTTATGTTCTAACTCATTCATGCTGACTTTTGTCGTTTAGTTTTGTTCTGTAACATTTCAGGATGTAGAGATGCTCTGATGATGCTCTGGTACATTCAACAATGTTCTGATACAATCTAGCATGAAGTGATGTAAGAAGAAATTCAAAGCTGTGAAGCTATCCGAGGGAAGCCGAAATCAGAAGCTGTCCTAAATGGAAGCATGAATCAGAAGCTGTGAATGTTCTGAAGATCAAAGAAATTCAAGTTCTGAAGCTGTCCTAAATGGAAGCAGGAATCAGAAGCTGTGAGTGTTCTAGGGATCTAAAGAAATTCAAGTTCTGAAGCTGTCCAATGGAAGCAGAAGTCAGAAACTATGAATTATCAGTAGACAGAAGCTTATGTGATCGTCTCTACCGAAATAATCAGGGAAGTCTTTTATTATTAAAGTTCTTCGAGTATTTATTTCAGGGGGAGATTATTCATCTCAGGGGGAGATTGTTAATCTCAGGGGGAGACATATTCACATGCTTATGCTATAGCTGTGTAATTTGTCTTTAGCCGTCTGCTCTTTCTGATCGCAAATTCATATCATTTATATATGTTTTTGTCATCATCAAAAAGGGGGAGATTGTTAGAACAAGATTTGTTCTGATCAATATTCTTAGTTTTGATGATAACAAGGATATGAATTTTGTGTGAGATAATGTGGTACTCTAATACATTGCGATTTCCCTTTCAGGAAATATATAAAGAGTATGCACAAATCAGCGCTCAGAAGCTTTGTCTCAGAAGGTTCAGCATGCAACATCAGAACATGGTCTGGCAAGACATCAGAAGATGGTCAAGGCAGAATCAAAACATGGGTCTATGGAAGCATCAGAAGAACTTGAGATCAGAAGCAGAAGCACTGAAGTTCTCATGGTATCACGCTCAGAAGCACTTCAAGGTCAGAAGACAAGAAGATGCTTTGCACCAAGCTGTTTGACTCTGATGATATTCAAATATTATATTCAAACATCAGATCAGAAGAAAGTACAAGTGGCAGGCTATGCTGACTGACAAAAGGAACGTTGGAAGCTATTAAAGGCAACGTCAGTAGACACAGCGTGAACAAGGCTCGAGGTAGTTGACAAAAGTGTGAAACATTAAATGCAATGTTGTACGGAATACGCAAAGCATTAAATGCACCCAACGGTCATCTTCTCAAACGCCTATAAATATGAAGTTATGATGAGAAGCAAGGTTAACGATTCTGAACAAAATTATTCTGAAAGACTTGCTGAAACGCTGTTCAATTCAAAGCTCAGAAACTTCATCTTCATCAAAGCTCATTACATTGCTGTTGTAATATATTAGTGAGATTAAGCTTAAACGTTAAGAGAAATATCACTGTTGTGATTATAGCTTTTAAGAAGAATTGTAAAACTCTTATTTGATTACATTAATTTGTAAGTAACTAGAGTGATCAAGTGTTGATCAGGATACTCTAGGAAGTCTTAGCTTGTGTCTAAGCAGTTGTAATTAGAGTGATCACGTGGTGGTCAGGATACTCTAAGAAAGTCTTAGCTTGTGTCTAAGAATTTGTTCCTGGAGTGATTAGGTTGTGATCAGGATACTCTAGAAGACTTAGTCGCGGACTAAGTGGAAAACCATTGTAATCTGTTGCCATTAGTGGATTAAATCCTCAGGTTAACAACGAACCAGGATAAAAATAACTGTGCAATTTATTTTTATCGTCCAAGTTTTTAAACTACACTTATTCAAACCCCCCCTTTCTAAGTGTTTTTCTATCCTTCACAGACGGCCCAGACATTGAGGTCACATGGAAAGATGATGTAAAGCGCACATGGGAACCTAGGATTCAAAAACACTGGCGCGCGCGTTCTATCCAATGAGGTGAGGACACCTCATCGTCTTCAACCTCCAGCCAGCACCTTTAATAACGTTTTTGTAATAAAAGCGCTGTAATAGATACCTTCTAAACCTGCAAAATAGCGAATAGGGTCAAACATGAATATAAATTTGGCGCGACATGCCCATTCTATTCGTCTCAATCTACTGAATTCAACCATGCCCTTAATTTGTCCTATTTTTGGTTCTAACGAAGAACCCTAAATTTGAGCTAAGAAACCCTAAAATGGTAGTTTCGTGTACAGGCTCCCAAACTTTAATTAAATGTCCAGAAATGATCAGGACATTAAGCTAAGTTCAAATATATGTCTACATCTTGTTAAACATGCCTGAATGATCAGATACGAGTTGGTTTTATTTTGAAGAAATTGTGACCTGTAGTGCTTAGTTCAGTGGGTTTCAAGGCTGGGAAATGATTGGAATAGTTTCAGTGATACTTGAGGAAGGTGTTTGAATGTTATTTTGTATTGAAACTGACTTGAATTCAAAATTCGAATTTGGAATTTCTTTGAAAAATTTAAGTGATTAAAAGTATGGTTACAAGCATAGATTCTCTTCTGAATTCGTGGTTTTTATTTGTGAAGTACTCTAAGCTATTTATAAGCTATGTTGTGCTTAAAATTGAAGCCAATAAGCCTTTGGTTGCCTTTGTTGAATTCTTGATTTTTTTATATTAAAACCTTTGAATTGTTGACCAAGTCTTGCTTCTCTTCAATGCTCTTGCCTTGTACCTCAATCTTCTGCAGAAAATTAAAGATTCTTGGATGACTCATGCTTAGAAACTAAGCTATCCCTTATCCTTCCATTTTCCATTTTCATTTAATCTTAAAATAGGATAAAATTAAACCAAAAATAGATAAAAATGGTGTGGGCTTTGTCTTGGTCTTGGGAGGCCCATAATATCATGGCAAACATGTTTGAACCATGAAAACTTGGCCCCATTTGGAAAAAATACATTTTTGAGCAATGTTGGTTTTATGCATTTTCCCAAAATTTAGCCAACTTCAACAAGGTGTAAATCCCTCAATTTTTGTCATATGAAGGAGATCTTGCATTTTTTGGAAACCTCAAAGAGTCCTCTAACCAATGTCTTTTGTCTCATGTCAAAATGATTTTTGATGCTCCTTGTGTATCCTTTTGAAAAAAGTGTCTTTATGTTGACTTTGAAAATGACCTGAATGTCTTGGTTCATATGTTTCAAATGGTGAACCTAATGACCATGGGACCAATTGCATTTGAAAGATAATTGAATTTCCTTCAAAATGAGCTTTGGTTTGAATTTTTTGGATGAAGGATGAGAGAGTTATGACCAGTCAAAGTTCAGTTGACTTTTTAGGAGAAAACCCTAATTTTGAATCTTAGGGTTTTGTTGATTTTTGATCTTTCCTTGATGAATTATGATCATCCAATGATCAAATGATGAATCCTTTGACAAAATATGGATGTTGACAAAAAATTTCATTTTTGACTGTCTGTTGACTTTTTTGGTCAAACGGGTCGTCTGTTGACTGTTTGAGCTGCTGACGGTGCGTCTGAGTGAATTGAAGTTTGAAAATTTGTATGATGGTACTTTGAGATGTATGGAGGTCAATGAAATCCATTTGAGGTCTCAAAAACTTGTTTCTCCTGAAAAAACAAGAAACCCTAATCAGGGACTGTTTGTGTAGGAGACAGTTAAGCGTACCTAATTTTTGTGCAGTGCTGAGTCTCTGCTAATCATGTGATATTCAGAAGACTTCTAGGACAAAAATCTTGGAATTTTGAAATGCAAAAGTTTGATTTGATTGATGGTACAAAACACGGAGAATTGTACTGTCAGCAGTTTGACTGTCAACTGACTATTCAGGCATGTAACAGTTAGAGTGAAAAATCAACAGTCAAAGTTAATTTTCTTTTTGTTGTTTTTGTTTTATGTGAAAGATGAAAGTTTATTTACATGACTTGTTAAAAAACACAGACATAATAAATAACTATTATTTACTGTACGCGAGCAAAATTACCGATAATAACCCTGAAAATCATTTAATGCACAGAAAAATAAATATTTGACTAGCAGAAAACACACAAAATATTATCTGAATAATTAAGCAACAATATGACAAATAGTACAACATTTAATACTGACAGTACAAACATTACATACTATAATGAGCAGTACGACGAGTAAACGGTACATTTAAGAAAATAAGAGATACGGCAAACTTTAAGAATGACGATTAATAACCCATGCTATGACCAACAGAAAATAGATGATCGAGAGTGTAACCATCGCAGGTCCACATTTTTCAGGACTATGCAGACAAAAGAAGGACATGATCACCGTAGCAATGGTGATGACTATAAGAAAACATGTTTCCATCCGCTTCGCCATTTTGCCGGGGGAAGAAGAGAGAATGGATATGAAGTAGAAATTTGAGAAATGATTTAGAATTTGATGTGAGATTTTATGGAAAAAATGAGAGGTATTTATAGAATGAAAAGAGGGATAGAGACGTTGGGGAATGAAGTGATTCCGTACAAAAGGAAAATTTGAGTGGAAGTAAGATTTGAAAGAAAGTGTATGGTAGTGTTGGGAAAAAGAGAGATGTGTAGAATAAAGTTAAGATTTGATTTTTGAAAAAGAGATTTGAAAAGAGATTATGAAAATAATGGAATATAGTACAAAATTTAGTGGGAAACAAAAATTAGTAATAATTTACTTGTTTACACGTACAGTCTGAATCCCGGACTCTGCGCCTGCAAAAGATTTAATTCTGTACCAATTGCGTCAGTACTATTTATCTGTAAACAAATATCAAATAAATAGCGTGTGTGAAGTAATAAACAGTACTTGGCGTTTGCGTAAGAATAAATTCAACAGCAAGCCAAAATACTGTATAAGAAAAAATTCTAAAAATCAAGTATTCATAAATTAGGATGTGAAAATCCAAGATTATATAAAACTCTTAATTTTTAGATTGAAGTTTTCTTGAAAAAAGATGCGGGCAAATTTTGGGGTATAACAGTTGCCCCTATTCAATCTTCTTAAACCTGAAGAGATTGTTTGAAATCTGAAGGTGGAAGATGATTGAATATTTTAGATGCCCAATTTGCACTTACCTCCATCGGGAGTGATGTTGGAATTTGTCTTTGAATGTTGTCTGAGAAATGTGGTTGGAAGATTGAAACATTTCCTGGGATGGGCTTTCAGATGCCATCTGGCAATTGTGTTGATGGTTTGTTCACCAGAATGAATCCATTGATTATATCTTGATGAAGGATTTGAAAGTCTTTGTGTTGACTGTTTCGGAACCGTCCAAGGTTACCGCTTTAAGTCTAGGAGGATGATCGTTACGGAACTGTCCAAAGTTTTTCCGCTTTAGATTTTGAAAGTTGATCATTGTGGAACCGTCTGAGGTATCAGCTTTAGATCTTCGATGGTAGATCGTTCTGGAACCGTCTGAGGTATCATCTTTAGATCTTCGATGGTAGATCGTTCTAGAACCGTCTGAGGTATCAGCTTTAGATCTTCGATGGTAGATCGTTCTGGAACCGTCTGAGGTATCAGCTTTAGATCTTTGATGGTAGATCGTTCTGGAACCGTCTGAGGTATCAGCTTTAGATCTTTGATGGTAGATCGTTCTGGAACCGTCTGAGGTATCAGCTTTAGATCTTCGATGGTAGATCGTTCTGGAATCGTCTGAGGTATCAGCTTTAGATATGCGTTGCTTGTTTTTTGAGTTGATAAGTAATTTGAAAAGGAGAGATCTCTTCAGAATGAATCCTTGGCTTGATTATATCTGAGAGGACTGCTTATTTGAATAGAGTTCAAGGGGAACATTGTATGTGATTGAGAACATCTTTGTTGAAGACATCCGTCTGCCTGAAAAAATCAAATTAGTGATATGCAATGGCGTGATGTATGTAATACATGAGATTCTCTAACTAAAGGAGAAATATGCATGTTATGTATGCGTTTGTCATGAAACATTATATGCTGTGTATGAATATGCGTATGACGTATGATGTATGATGTATGATGTATGATGTATGATGTATGATGTATGATGTATGATGTATGATGTATGATGTATGATGTATGATGTATGATGTATGATGTATGATGTATGATGTATGATGTATGATGTATGATTGGGAAAATAAATCCCAGCTAGTCAGTCATCTAGAGATGAAGGTATTGTGATTGTTGATGATCTTTTGAGTGGGAATGAGGAAGATGCATAATCCTCCGATGCACTATTTGACCAAGTCCTGGTGTGGAGACCACACCTTCTGGAGATAGTAATCTGGAACAGCCCTGTTGGGGGATAAGATTTCTTGAATCACTTCGTTTGGAGAGAAAAATCTTATCAAGGAATTTGCTGAGAAATGCATTTCTCTTGGGGATTTTCTTTTGATGCTGGTTTCGGGATGATGTCCAAATGATTGGGACATTACCTGAATGTTGTTCCTGTTTTTCCTGGTAAACATCAATCATATTCAAATGCACATGTTCATTCAAAATTATCATTGGGACGTTTACGTATTCAAAACAGAAAAAAGTGAAAATGTTGATTTTGAGCCTAAGCTGCATTGATTTTTGAAAAAGAGCTATGTGAAAACAATCCAGTCAAGTTTCAATTCTGCTATTGCCAATCTGTCTTCGAGCATCTCATCCCTCGCTTGTTGGAAGAAAGTGATTGGACTGATCGGCGTCTTCGATATGTTGAATCTTGATGGTGAGTAGGCAGCTGAACTGAACATAGTTGTACGCTTTATTCCCTAACTTTTGCCTAGGCTGCCTTTTCAGGTTTTCAGCCTACCGGGATAGTATTATTTAGTCTCTAATTTTTGCCTGGACCGCCCTTTCGGGTTTTCAATCCACCGAGACGTTCATTTTTTGCCTAAGTTGCCCTTTCAGGTTTTCAACTTAGCGAGCTTTTCTTTTCAAGCGAAGTATTTTTTGACTATGTCCGCATTCACAGGGTGTGGGAAATCCTCGCCATCCATGGTGGTAAGCAACATGGCACCGCCGGAGAATATTTTCTTGATTACAAATGGTCCCTCATAAGTGGGAGTCCACTTGCCCCTGGGATCACCTTGTGGTAAGATGATGCGTTTGACAACCAAGCCACCAGTTTGGTATGCTTGACTTTTGACTTTTTTGTTGAAGGCTTTGATCATGCGCTTCTGGTACAATTAACCATGACAAATAGCTGCGAGCCTTTTCTCATCAAGCAAGTTTATCTGGTCTAACCGGGTCTAAATCCAATCGTCTTCGTCTAGATCGGCTTCTTTCATAATCCTTAGGGAAGGGATTTGAATTTCAATTGGAAGAACTGCCTCCATACCATAGACTAAGGAGAATGAAGTTGCCCCTGTTGAAGTACGCGCAGATGTGCGATAACCATGAAGAGCAAAAGGTAACATCTCATGCCAGTCTTTGTAGGTTACTGTCATTTTTTGTATGATTTTCTTGATGTTTTTATTGGCAGCTTCCAATGCGCCATTCATCTTTGGTCGATATGGAGAGGAATTATGATGTTTGATCTGGAATTGTGTGCAGAGTTCAGTAATCATTCTGTTGTTTAGATTTGTTCCATTGTCCGTGATGATCCTTTCGGGAATGCCATACCGACAAATGAGATTGTGCTTGATAAACCGGGCCACAACATTCTTGGTGACAAAAGCAAATGAAGCTGCTTCTACCCATTTTGTGAAGTAGTCAATGGCGACCAGGATAAAACGATGTCCGTTGGAGGCAGTGGGCTTGATTTCTCCAATCATATCAATACCCCACATTGCAAAAGGCCAAGGAGCTGTCAGGACGTTTAACGGGACTGGAGGTACATGTACCTTGTCTGCGTATATCTGACATTTGTGACAGGTTCGGGAATAATGATGATAGTCCGTCTCCATGGTAGACCAGTAATAACCTGCTCTGAGGATCTTTTTAGCCATTGTATGTCCACTTGAATGAGTACCAAAGGCACCATCGTGTATGTCTTCCATAATCTGTTCTGCTTCCTTCTTGTTTACACAAAAAAGTAAAGTCGAGTCATGGTTGCGTTTGTATAGGGTTTCATTACTTAGAAAGAATTTGGCGGCAAACCTCCTTAGAAACTTCCTGTCGTTGATGGACGCCCCTTTAGGGTACTCCTGAGTTTCGAGATATCTTTTTACTTCATGGAACCATGGTTTTTCTCCCGTTCCTTCGGCATTGATCTCATTGCAGTAGGATGGTTCATCTTGTCTATAAATGGTGATTATCGGCGCCTCATTGTCCCATCTGACTTTGAACATGGATGACATGGTAGCCAAGGCATCAGCTAGTTGATTTTCCTCGCGTGGGATGTGTTCAAAAGTGATTTCTTCGAAATAAGGAATCAGACTCAGCACATATTCTTTGTAAGGAATTAGATTCGGGTGCTTCGTGTCCCATTCCTCTTGGACTTGGTAAATTACCAAGGCCGAGTCTCTGTAGACCTTCAGGAACTTGATTCTTAGATCGATTGCAGCTTTGAGACCCAGAATACATGATTCGTACTCGGCTATATTGTTAGTGCAGTTGAAGCATAATCTGGCAGTGAATGGTGTATAACCTCCTGCAGGAGAAATGATCACAGCTCCGATGCCATTGCCAAGTGCGTTAGAAGCTCCGTCAAAAACCATAGTCCACCGGGATCCTGGCTCGGGTCCTTCTTCTGGTCCTGGTTGTTTGTAGTCATTGACTAGCATAATGTCCTCGTCTGGGAAGTCAAAGTTTTATGCTTGATAATCATCCACTGCTTGATGAGCCAGATGATCAGCTACCACACTTCCTTTGATTGCTTTTTGTTAAGTGTAGTGAATGTCATATTCTGTTAGGATCATTTGCCATCTTGCTATTCTTCCAAAGAGAGCAGGTTTTTCGAACACGTACTTGATAGGATCCATTTTGGAGATTAGGAAAGTGGTGTGATTTAGCATATACTGTCTTAGTCGGCGAGCCGCCCATGCTAAGGCACAGCAAGTTTTTTCGAGTAGTGAGTATCTTGTTTCACAATCGGTAAACTTTTTGCTAAGATAGTAGATTGCATGCTCCTTTCGGCCGGACTCGTCATGTTGCCCCAGTACACACCCCATTGAATCTTCTAACACAGTTAGGTACATTATCAGGGGTCTTCCTTCCACAGGTGGTAGCAAGATTGGCGGTTTTTGGAGATACTCTTTGATTTTGTCAAAGGCTAACTGGCATTTGTCATTCCACCTTTCCACTTGATCTTTCTTCAACAGTTTGAAGATCGGCACATAAGTAGTAGTCATGTGGGCAATAAATCTGGCGATGTAATTCAGACGTCCCAAGAATCCTCTGACTTGTTTCTCGGTACGGGGTATAGGCATTTCTTGAATGGCTTTGACCTTGGCCGGGTCAACCTCAATAACTTTGCTACTGACGATGAAACCTAAGAGTTTGCCGGATCTTACTCCAAAGGTACACTTATTTGGATTCAGTCGCAACCTGTATTTCTTGAGTCTGTCAAACAGCTTGTGTAGATGACCCAGATGTTCTTCTTCGGTGTTGGACTTTGCAATCATATCATCGACATACACCTCTATCTCCTGATGAATCATATCATGAAATAGAGCTACCATTGCACGTTGATAGGTTGCTCCTGCGTTCTTTAAACCAAAGGGCATTACTTTGTAACAAAAGGTTCCCCAGGGTGTTGTGAAGGTTGTTTTTTCCATGTCTTCGAGTGCCATCTTGATTTGATTGTACCTTGAGAATCCATCCATAAAGGAGAATACCTTGCATTGTGCGGTATTATCAACCAGTACATCGATGTGAGGTAAAGGGAAATCATCTTCGGGGCTTGCCCGGTTTAGATCTCTGTAGTCTACACACATTCTGACTTTCCCGTCTTTTTTAGGTACGGGCACGATGTTAGATATCCAAGGAGGATAACTTACAACTTTCAGGAAGCCGGCATTGAATTGCTTTTCAACCTCGTCTTTGATCTTTTTTGACATATTAGGCCTACTCCTTCGTAGTTTCTGCTTGACTGGAATGCTACCTTCTTTGATTGGCAGGCGATGAACCACAATGTCCGTGTCAAGGCCTGGCATATCTTCATAGGACCAGGCGAATATCTCGACGTAGTCTTGCAACATTTGAATCAGTCTTTGCTTGACACTGTGTTCTAAATCAGCCCCTATTTTGACTTCTTTCTTTTCTTCGTTGCTGCCCAGGTTGATAACCTCAGCTGGTTCCTCATGAGGCTGTATAGCCTTCTCTTCTTGTTCTAGCAGCCTTGCAAGTTCTCTTGGTACTTCACAATCTTCCTCACTTTCGTCCTCAGTTTGGTAGATCGGATTTTCAAAGTCATGACGGGCAATAGCAGAATCGTTATCGACTGGATCCAACGTGAATGTGAATCTGCATTTTATTTATGTGAGTGTGTGTAAGAAAACATAGCTATTTGAAAAGAAAAGAAAGAAAAAGGATCACAAAATTTGAATATGCAAACGTCTCATGATTTTATTGAATGCACATGCTCATGATATGATAAACCCTTATAAAAGGACCAGTGTGCTTTGGGCAAGTCACACGGCTTTCAAGCTCATGGTTCGATAGTACAGGAACCATTTTTATCTTTGCACAATATACACAAAGAAAACAGGAAATTGCATTTACTCCTGATCGAAGGAGATCACATCCTCAGTTTTCCAGTTGTTCAATCCATTGTTGTAAGCAGGGAGTATCCAGCTGTTCCAGTTGCAGTTGTCTTCTTCATCTCCCACAGCATTGATTTCATTGGTGGGGAAATGAGTTGGTGATCTTTCAGGATAAGTAGGATGATCTGTTGGATATGAGGATCCAGGTTGAGGTACATCTATTGGCTGAGCGAGATACTCGATACGGCCGTCCCATCCAGTCGGGATGATGTCTTTGAGGGAGACTTGTGCAGTCTGCTGAGTAGTGTACTGTGACAGAAAGTAACCCTCGTTATTTGGTGTTTCCCTGGTGTTTTCAGGAGTAAAATTGTCATCATAATCTTCATCCCATCCAGTTGGGACAATGTCTTCCATGGCGATTTGTGAGCTCGGAGGAGCGGAATATTTCACCATAAAGTCATATTTGCCACTTGGCTCTCCTAGCGTATCCCAAACTTCTTTAGGTGGATTTTGATATTGCTGAGTGCTGGGACTTGTGAGACTTTTGTCATTTTCAAATTGATCACCCCATCCAGTTGGGGTAATATCTTCCATAGCAGTAAAAGAATTCTGAGGTGCGGTATATTGATAATTATACCCGCTGCTTGGATCTCCCAAAGTATCCCACATTCCCATGGAAATGGGTGGAATTTCATCTGGATATGGCTGAATGATATGGTTCAAGAACACTCCATCGTTTTCAATGGCGTTTACTCCTTGGCTGATGAAATGTGACATTAATCCTCCAGAACAAGGACTTTGATCATTCTTTTGATTTCCACTATCATAGCCCAGGCCTAGCTTGTCGGACTTGTAAGGTATATCGAGGAGCTGTCCCCATACTGTGCAATCACCTTTTTCGATCACAGCTTTGGCATCTTTGAGAGAAGCCATAGTTGTAGTTGGAGTAACAGAAATATGCTTGGTAGTAGAGACATCTGGAGAGACCACCTCAAAAGATTGGCAGGGAGTTTCGATGAATTCGTCATCCAACTCGACATATTTGGAATTTCTCAGGTGACTAACCACATATTCCTCTTCGCCATAAACTGTGACAATCTTTCCTTTTACTGGATATTTCAACTTCTGATGCAGGGTAGAAGTTACAGCATTTGCCCCATGTATCCAAGGGCGTCCTAGTAAACAGTATATGCTGGGTGAATTTCCATTACGTAAAAGGTAGAATCAAAGATCTGAGAGCCCACTCCGATTGGGAGATTCACCTTTCCGTACACTGTTCTTGTTGACCCATCGAAGGCTCTTACCACAACATCGCTTGGTTGTAACACAACTCCTTCGAAGTCAAGCTTTTCCAGTACTGTTTTTGGTAACACGTTCAAAGAAGAACCGTTATCTACCAGCACATGAGATAGAGTGGTGCCATTACATTCAATGGAGATATGTAGGGCTTTATTGTGATTCTTTCCAGCAGGGGTTAGATCAACATCAGAGAAACCGAGGCCATTGGTCACTGTTAGATTGGCGACACAATTTTCAAATTGATCGACTGAAATCTCTTGAGGCACATGCGCAGCTTTCAGGAACTTCATTAGAGCTTTAGCATGAGCTTCTGAATACTTTAACAGAGACAGCATTGAGATTTTTGAAGCAGTGTGCCCCAGTTGTTCGACAATATTGTAATCACTCTTGCAGATGATTTTCAATATTTCCTCCATTTCTTGCTTCGATGGATCTTCAACAGTGACCTCCACCGGTATTTGAACTGGCTCAACTTGTGGCTTTTTGCCTCGAGCAACATTTGGAGAAATTTCTGGTGAAAAGATCCTTCCACTTCTCGTAATCTTACTGGTACCCACAATGTTATCAACAGTTGGAGCAGTTAACTTCGTGGCCTCTTCAGTCGAGGTACCCTACTTAACTCCATGGACATAAACATTAGTGTCGTAACCCCACGGGACAGCTTTATCTGAGGAGTATGGAAATGGAGTTGGACTAGCAATGATTACTGATGCCACTTTGAGTGTAGCGGAAATTTTGAAAGGAGCCTTGGCAGAGATTTTGAATGGTAAGTTGGAGATCACTGACACATCCTCTATTCTCATTCGGTTTGCAAAGACTTCGCATAAAACGTCCATAGAAGGGAGCCTCTCAAACATAATGATACGGCGATCCATCCATTTTTGAATTCCCATTCTCATATTTTCATAACCATTGGGCAGGTATGAGCAATAAAAGCAATCAGGGTCACAACCTGGAAAGTAACCAACTTGGATTAGCTTTCCTTTGACTTCGAGGAGCGGAGTTGACAATTCAGTCACATCATAGATGTAAACAGTGTCTAGGATAGCGTTGACAGTTTTGTCATGCTTCGGCATGGGTGCCGTGATGACATTTGGAGTTTTTGGAGGATCGAACTCAATTTCCCCATCATCTATCATGTCTTGTATTTTATTTTTCAGGGCCCAACAGTGATCTGCGTCATGTCCTGGACAGTTTGAGTGATACGCACACGTTGCATCGGGGCGATAACTCGGAGAGGAAGTGTTGACATTCTTTGGAGGATCTTTTAATGTGATCAGATCGGCTTTTAGCAAATGCTGCAATGCCTAAGAGATCGGCATATTGATTCTGGTGAAATTTCTTATTGGCGCATCTGGTTGACGCGTATATTTTGGCTGTTGATCTTTTTGAGGTGCAGATGCGGAGATCAGAACTGCCCCTACAGATTGGTGATGCTCATTCTTGCGACCTTTCTGAATTTGCATTGTATTGACCTCATTTCTCCCACTGATGGGCCTTTTTTGTAGTACCAGAGGAGGAGCCTATTTGAATTTTTCCATTTTGAATGCCGCTTTCGACATGTTCCCCAGTTAATATCAGGTCAGTGAAACTTGATGATGAGCTTCGCAGCAAATGACTATAGAAAGGGCCAATTAAAGTGCCCATGAACATGTCGACCAGCTCGCGATCAGATAAGGGTGGTTGAACCCTTCCAGCCATATCTCTCCATTTTTGTGCATATCCTTTGAAACTTTCTTTTGGTGCCATGGACATGCCCCTTAGTTGAGTACGGGTTGGTGCAAGATTAGCATTGTATTGATACTGTTTGTAAAAAGCAGCAGCTAAATCTTCCCAGGTATGAACTTTGGTACTTTCCAGCTGGTAGTACCATTCGAGTTGTGTACCCTACAGACTTTCTTGGAAGAAGTGAATCCACAATTTGTTATCTGTTGTGTGAGGTTGTATCTTCCTTACATAGGACCTCATATGTAGTTTTGGGCAAGAAACTCCATCATATTTCGCAAAGATAGGAACTTTGAACTTTGGAGGGATAACAACATCTGAGATGAGTCCCAGATCATTGAAATCTAAGCCAGGTATTTTTTGTATCTCCATAGCTTTCATGCATTCTTCCAACTGCTGATACTTGTCATCATCCTGTTCGTCTCCAGAATGATAATCTTCTTCATTAGAAGAGAGAGAGGGTTTGGCAGAACCCTGGTTGCTGTGATGGTCTCCTTGTTCACCATCACCGACTATTTCAGGGATCGGTGGCTTTTTGAACTTTTTGGCTGGGATTTTGATCTTTCTTTTCAGTTGGCTCAAGCCTACAGATCCTTTGGGCTTCTTTTTCTTCTTGATCATCTGGGCTTTCAGTTCTTGTTGCCCCTTTGCCAGTTCCAGAATTGCCACTTGAACTTGGGCGTTCTGTGCTTCGAGATTCTTGATGCTTGTTTCAGATTCCATCTCTTCTGACTGAAATAAACAGCAAGGAGATGAGAAATCCGTCATGTGAACCTGTTATGCAATGTGTATGAATGCAATGTATATGCAATGAATGAAATGTATATGCAATCAATGAAATGTATATGCAATGAATGAAATGTATATGCAATGTTTTCAAGGATCTTAGAGTTTAGATTTGTTAAAACAAAAGAAAAACAAACATTTGTTAGTCAAACAATTTATTATTTTCTTCTTCTTTTTTTTTGCCTCATTCGGGCTTACAAAACAGAAATAAATAAAGAAAATGAAGGATCCCTCAGGTCTCCCACGGACACTTTCTCTTTGCACCCAGGAATGTGTTGATCTGTTGCTCTTCTTGGAGTTGTCCGGTGAGCTCCAATAATCTTCTCTCATAGTCTTGACAGTGTGCTTTGAAGGTATCTCTTTCCTCTTTTAGTTGAACCCAAGATTTTTGCAACTCTTCCAGGTCAATTGGCATATCCGGATGTAGAATAACTTGAGGTTCGTCTCCTTCGGCTTCCGGCTCAATACTCACAGGTAGAATAGCGGGATATGGCATGATGAGTTTCTGAGCATGAGCCCGAACCCATCTGAGGTAAGGTTCCATAGAAATAGAATTCCATTGTCCCAAATTTTTGCTTTCTATTCTATAGACACTTCCCCATGCATGTATGAACCTTCGTCAATGTCTGTGGGAATCATCCTCGTAATCAAACACAATGCCACGAATAATCATGTCATGAGGACCGTTGCTCCGTGCATATCCGAATTGGCGTAAAGCTAAAGAGGGATTGTAAGTGATTCCCCCTTTGATGCCAAGTAGTGGCACATTAGGGTACTCCCCACAATGATCAATGATAGTAATGTCTCTTTGAAAGAAGTTGTTCCACCGGATATCTGAATGAGACAAAGACATAATCCTGCGAGACCATTGCATCCTTTGTTCATTTCTCAACAGTGATCGGGGAAGATGAAATGTAAACCACCTAGCCAGTAGTGGTATACAGCACATGAGAGTTCCTCGTTTCTTCATGGTACGAGTGTGTAGAGAATGTAAATGTATCCCAGCAATGTTGGTACCGGGTTACGGGTTAGGAAAAGGTTGATGACGTGCACACTTATGAATTGGTCGGGATTAGGGAATAAAACCAACCCATAGATCAAAAGAGCCACAACCTCCTCAAAAGCTGGGTAACTTTTGTTTTCTAGTAGTAATCGAGCCTTTTCCATTAAGAACTTAGCAAGCAAACCCTTAACTCCACTCTTTGTTTCCCAATTGGACTCGATTTCTGACTTTCGCAAATGTAAAGCAGCAGTAATGGTTTCAGGTTTTGGAATCCTTTCTAAACCAGTGAAAGGTAATTGATTTAGAACAGGTAATCCAATTAGTTCAGAGAACTCTTCCAAAGTGGGTACTAACTAGTATAATCAGAAAAGGTGAAGCAATGATGTTCGGGATCAAAGAACTGGAACAGGACTCGTATCATGTCTTCTTCAAATTTTGAGGTAACCAAATGGAGTAGGTGACCGTGCTTTTCGGTGAATTGAACATTCCTGGGGAATTCTGATACTAAGTTTTTCAGTTCAGATGGCACCGTTGAGATGTTAATTCGGATGTAATCTCTGGTGGCGGGAGCCATTACCTGCAATAACAAAAGGTAAACTCTTTGATCCTTGAAATGATTAGTGAGAAAATGATATGCTTATGATGCTTATGATGTTATGATGTCAAACATGTGGCACACAAAAACAAATCAAACAATAGCCTTAAGTTTAAATGCTTGCATGAAGTCCATGGGTGATACCCTCCTCACTGAAGTTGAGTTGGTTAAAACCTGTCCTAGAATAGTATTCGGGTTCTATGATCCTTGGAGGTAACATCTCAATACGGCGCTCGGACGGCCGATCAAAATATTCCTCGAGGATAACTAACTTCGATCAACTTCAAAGCTAGCCACTTAATAGGCCACAAGTCAAGTTCAACTAAAAGGTTCTAAGACAAATTAGTGTTTAATGACATTTCGGAAGCCTAATATACTCCTTGATCGTTTTCAAGGGACATCAGTATAAACCAAAGTATCGCACTAACGGTGACTACCAGATCAACCGTATCGGTACATGCCGTACAGTTTCCTTGGTCTATTGTCACATACTTAAGGTATCTCGAGATTCGGGTTAGAATCTTTCACACAAGCAAAATACCCAAACAAACCTTTGAAAAATAGAGCAATCAAGTCAAACAATTGAAAACATCGGAATGATCTATTCTCTAAAGGTAACCCCTTTTGAAAACATTTTGTTTTTAGAAAGAATTCCCCAGCAGAGTCGCCAGTTCTGTCGCGCGCTCGGTTTTTTGCCATACCTCTCGTGGAGAGATACGCGAACTGACTCTTTTTTGTTTCTGCTTTTGTATTTTTGAAAATCAGAGAGTCGCCACCGACCTTTTATTTTATCTAATCAAGGAAAGGTTTATAAAAGAAACAGAAAAAAGACCTTTAAGAAATTCTGGGTAAGGGGTAGGTTATACAAAGGGAAGGTGTTAGCACCCTTTGTATCCATGGTTATCCATGGGCTCTTTAATTTGCTTAGCTCACTTGTTTTCAATTACTTTTCGATTGCCTTGAAATGCTCGTATGTGGTTCCAAATACCTTTGTAAATTGACTTTGTAATGATCCTTGTGCGGATGTATACAAAGTGTTTTTATCTTTCAAAAGATGTTTTTTGAAAAAAAGAACGTTAACTTCGTAATGATCCTCGTTTGGATATATACAAAGTATTGTCTTTTTTTGAGAGTTTTATTTTGAAAAACAATGATATATGAGAGATTTGTTTGTTTTGATTTGAGCAAGCAAATTAGGAGGTCTACCCTGAGTTATTAGGTCTTTATCCTATTTCCTTTAAAAATCTATCCTTTCACCGGATATAAACAAAAGTTCGATTTTGCGTTTGAAATAATAGAATTTGATTTTGATTTTGAAAAGAATGAGAAAGGGATTACCCTAAGAGGTGCAAGTGTGATTGTGTTTGGATTCAAATATTTTATCTTTGAAGTTAGTGATCTAACGATTCAATTTTATCTTTGGCATACACGCAGTTTATATGTGCTGGAATTTAAAATGCGGAAATGTAAAATGCGGAAAGTAAATCTACGCTATTACATCGATTATGCATGAAATGTAAACTACGCTATTTACATGAATTTGACAACCTATACATTTATCTAGGAATTTAAATTGCAAGAAAATAAAAGAAGTGTTTTTGGTTTTTTATGATTGTTTTTAATTATAATTAATGCATGATTAATTAAATTAAAAAGAGGAAAAAAGATGAAAATAAATTTCAAACCTAAAAATTAAGTTCAAAATATGTTCAAAATGCTTGTTAATTAATTTTAAAAGAAAACTAATTTTTTTGGGATTTTTGAAATTGATTTGAAATTTATTAAGTTAATTAACACATAATTATATAAATAATTACACAAATAATTAAAACTTAAAGAGAATATTATTCTAAATATGTACAAAATTAGCCTATAATATATAAACTATATTTAATATAAAGAACAAAAATTTTATGATTTTTGATTGGGTGAAAATAATTAAAAGATAAATATATGCATATTATCTAATTAATTACACAAAATATTCAAATTATGAAGAAAAATAAAATATTTTTATATCAGAAAATAAAATATTATTTTAGAAACTTAAAAATATTTTTTGTCTATGTTTTGGATTTTTAAAACTATTTTTAATTAATTTAACAAAGAAATTAAAATAAAATAGAAAATAAAAAGATGAATGATCAGGTGTGGTATTTAAATGAGGACCATGGTAAGGATGAGTGTTTTGATGCGTTGGATTGAGAGTTTAATGAGATCAGACGGCCCAGATATTGAGGTCACATGGAAAGATGATGTAAAGCGCACATGGGAACCCAGGATTCAAAAACACTGGCGCGCGCGTTCTATCCAACGAGGTGAGGACACCTCATCGTCTTCAACCTCCAGCCAGCACCTTTAATAACGTTTTTGTAATAAAAGCGCTGTAATAGATACCTTCTAAACCTGCAAAATAGCGAATAGGGTCAAACATGAATATAAATTTGGCGCGACATGCCCATTCGATTCGTCTCAATCTACTGAATTCAACCATGCCCTTAATTTGTCCTATTTTTGGTTCTAACGAAGAACCCTAAATTTGAACTAAGAAACCCTAAAATGGTAGTTTCGTGTACAGGCTCCCAAACTTTAATTAAATGTCCAGAAATGATCAGGACATTAAGCTAAGTTCAAATATATGTCTACATCTTGTTAAACATGCCTGAATGATCAGATATGAGTTGGTTTTATTTTGAATAAATCGTGACCTGTAGTGCTTAGTTCAGTGGGTTTCAAGGCTGGGAAATGATTGGAATAGGTTCAGTGATACTTGAGGAAGGTGTTTGAATGTTTAGTTTGTATTGAAACTGACTTGAATTCAAAATTCGAATTTGGAATTTCTTTGAAAATTTTAAGTGATTACAAGTATGGTTACAAGCATAGATTCTCTTCTGAATTCGTGGTTTTTATTTGTGAAGTACTCTAAGCTATTTATAAGCTATGTTGTGCTTAGAATTGAAGGCAAGAAGCCTTTGGTTGCCTTTGTTGAATTCTTGATTTTTTTATTATAAAACCATTGAATTGTTGACCAAGTCTTGCTTCTCTTCAATGCTCTTGCCTTGTACCTCAATCTTCTGCAGAAAATTAAAGATTCTTGGATGACTCATGCTTAGAAACTAAGCTATCCCTTATCCTTCCATTTTCCATTTTCATTTAATCTTAAAATAGGATAAAATTAAACCAAAAATGGATAAAAATGGTGTGGGCTTTGTCTTGGTCGTGGGAGGCCCATAATATCATGGCAAACATGTTTGAACCATGAAAACTTGGCCCCATTTGGAAAAAATACATTTTTGAGCAATGTTGGTTTTATGCATTTTCCCAAAATTTAGCCAACTTCAACAAGGTGTAAATCCCTCAATTTTTGTCATATTAAGGAGATCTTTCACTTTTTGGAAACCTCAAAGAGTCCTCTAACCAATGTCTTTGGTCTCATGTCAAAATGATTTTTGATGCTCCTTGTGTATCCTTTTGAAAAAAGTGTCTTTTTGTTGACTTTGAAAATGACCTGTAATGTCTTGGTTCATATTTTTCAAATGGTGAACCTAATGACCATGGGACCAATTGCATTTGAAATATAATTGAATTTCCTTCAAAATGAGCTTTGGTTTTAATTTTTTGGATGAAGGATGAGAGAGTTATGACCAGTCAAAGTTCAGTTGACTTTTTAGGAGAAAGCCCTAATTTTGAATCTTAGGGTTTTGTTGATTTTTGATCTTTCCTTGATGAATTATGATCATCCAATGATCAAATGATGAATCCTTTGACAAAATATGGATGTTGACAAAAAATTTCATTTTGACTGTCTGTTGACTTTTTTGGTCAAACGGGTTGGCTGTTTGAGCTGCTGACGGTGCGTCTGAGTGAATTGAAGTTTGAAAATTTGTATGAAGGTACTTTGAGATGTATGGAGGTCCATGAAATCCATTTGAGGTCTCAAAAACTTGTTTCTCCTGAAAAAACAAGAAACCCTAATCAGGGACTGTTTGTGTAGGAGACAGTTAAGCGTACCTGATTTTTGTGCAGTGCTGAGTCTCTGCTAATCATGTGATATTCAGAAGACTTCTAGGACAAAAATCTTGGAATTTTGAAATGCAAAAGTTTGATTTGATTGATGTTACAAAACACGGAGAATTGTACTGTCAGCAGTTTGACTGTCAACTGACTATTCAGGCATGTAACAGTTAGAGTGAAAAATCAACATTCAAAGTTAATTTTCTTTTTGTTGTTTTTGTTTTATGTGAAAGATGAAAGTTTATTTACATGACTTGTTAAAAAACACAGACATAATAAATAACTATTATTTACTCTACGCGAGCAAAATTACCGATAATAACCCTGAAAATCATTTAATGCACAGAAAAATAAATATTTGACTAGCAAAAAACACACAAAATATTATCTGAATAATTAAGCAACAATATGACAAATAGTACAACATTTAATACTGACAGTACAAACATTACATACTATAATGAACAGTACGACGAGTAAATGGTACATTTAAGAAAATAAGAGATACGACAAACTTTAAGAATGACGATTAATAACCCATGCTATGACCTACAGAAAATAGATGATCGAGAGTGTAACCATCGCAGGTCCACATTTTTCAGGACTATGCAGACAAAAGAAGGACATGATCACCGTAGCAATGGTGATGACTATAAGAAAACATGTTTCCATCCGCTTCGCCATTTTGCCGGGGGAAGAAGAGAGAATGGATATGAAGTAGAAATTTGAGAAATGATTTAGAATTTGATGTGAGATTTTATGGAAAAAATGAGAGGTATTTATAGAATGAAAAGAGGGATAGAGACGTTGGGGAATGAAGTGAATCCGTACAAACGGAAAATTTGAGTGGAAGTAAGATTTGAAAGAAAGTGTATGGTAGTGTTGGGAAAAAGAGAGATGTGTAGAATAAAGTTAAGATTTGATTTTTGAAAAAGAGATTTGAAAAGAGATTTTGAAAATAATGGAATATAGTACAAAAGTTAATGGGAAACAAAAATTAGTAATAATTTACTTGTTTACCAGTACAGTCTGAATCCCGGACTCTGCGCCTACAAAAGATTTAATTCTGTACCAATTGCGTCAGTACTATTTATCTGTAAACAAATATCAAATAAATAGCGTGTGTGAAGCAATAAACAGTACTTGGCGTTTGCGTAAGAATAAATTCAACAGCAAGCCAAAATACTGTATAAGAAAAAATTCTAAAAATCAAGTATTCATAAATCAGGATGTGAAAATCCAAGATTATATGAAACTCTTAATTTTTAGATTGAAGTTTTCTTGAAAAAAGATGCGGACAAATTTTAGGGTATAACAGTGATGTTTTGTGATGTTGTGAAGTGTTATGATTTGGCTTACGAAGTAAATGAATGAGATATATGAATGATGTGAATGTGAAGTATTGTGACTTGTTGTGCGATGACAAGTATGCGAGGTCTATGTATTTTGAAAGTATGATGTGTATAGTAACTGTTGATACTTGCGATGTAATGGTTTTATATGTCTGACTCCTAATATACAATTTATCATGCGCTCACTTATATGATTTGATATCTCACCCTTCTCTCTTGTTCGCCGTTGCCTTTATATTGGTAACGTGCAGGTGTTCGAGTATGAAGATTTAGTTGCCGTTAATCGAGTCGGTTGTCGCTCTGATACGTAGCACTCGGGGGGGGGGGGGGGCGATTTATAATGTTTATGATGTTGTTGTTTATTGTGACTATCCTGGTTTATTAGGATGATATGTTAAGTGAAGTTGCTTTATTAAAATGATGTTGTTTATGTGATTAAGATGTTACTTGATTCAGAAATTGAGAATCATGACTCCGCTGTTTTATTAATAAAAGAAGTTATTCTATTTTAGAAAGTGCTATGTATCCGCTAAATGCGATGAAGTGATTTATTGTTGAAGTGAATATGTGACGCCTCATTTGTTTGTCTAGAAATTTTTTAAATACTCTGATATTTTCCGCATTATAATTGCCGGGTAGAAATGGGGTGTTACAGATATCAAGAGTAAGTTGACGGACCTTCTCAAAGAATATGTTGACGTGTTTGCCTGGTCCTACCAAGACATGCCTGGGTTGGATACCAATATTGTTCAGCATTACTTGCCATTGAAGCCAGAATGTCCGCCAGTTAAGCAGAAATTGCGAAGGACTCACCCTGATATGGCTAACAAGATCAAAACAGAAGTTCAAAAGCAACTCGACGCAGGTTTTCTTGTCACCTCCGAGTATCCTCAATGGTTGGCCAACATAGTGCCAGTTCCGAAGAAAGATGGCAAAGTCAGAATGTGTGTTGACTACCGTGACTTGAACAAGGCCAGTCCAAAAGATGACTTTCCATTACCACATATTGACATGTTGGTTGATAACACCGCTAAGTTCAACGTCTTTTCTTTCATGGATGGGTTCTCCGGTTATAATCAGATCAAGATGGCTCCCGAAGACATGGAGAAGACATCTTTCATCACCCCATGGGGTACCTTTTGCTACAAAGTGATGCCGTTTGGGTTAAAGAATGCAGGCGCAACTTACCAAAGGGCAATGACTACTCTCTTTCATGACATGATGCATAAAGAAATTGAAGTTTATGTGGACGACTTGATAGCCAAGTCCAGCACAGAAGAAGAACATATTGAATACCTTTTGAAGGTGTTTCAACGACTAAGGAAATATCAGCTTCGCTTGAATCCTAACAAATGTACTTTTGGGGTTAGATCTGGAAAACTCTTGGGTTTCATTGTCAGCCAAAGAGGAATTGAAGTAGATCCCGACAAAGTCAGAGCTATTCAAGAGATGCCTGCACCAAAAACTGAAAAACAAGTAAGTGGATTTCTTGGACGATTGAACTATATCTCCAGATTTATCTCTCTAATGACTGCTACTTGTGGGCCAATTTTCAAGCTTCTCCGCAAAGATCAAGGGGTTGTATGGACTGAAGATTGCCAGAAAGCGTTCGACAGTATCAAGGAATACCTGTTAGAACCACCAGTATTGATTCCTCTGGTTGAAGGAAGACCACTAATCATGTACCTTACCGTGTTAAAAGAATCCATGGGTTGTATGCTTGGACAGCAAGATGAAACCGGTAAGAAGGAGCATGCCATCTATTACCTGAGTAAGAAATTCACAGATTGTGACTCTCGTCACTCCATGCTCGAAAAAACATGTTGCGCTTTAGCTTGGGCTTCAAAACGTCTCCGCCAGTACATGATCAACAATACTACTTGGTTAATCTCCAAAATTGATCCAATCAAGTACGTTTTTGAAAAGCCTGCATTAACAGGAAAGATCGCCCGATGGCAAATGCTGTTATCCGAGTATGACATCGAGTACCGTGCTCAAAAAGCGGTCAAAGGAAGCATTCTCGCCGATCACTTGGCGCATCAGCCAATTAATGAATATCAATCTCTCAAGTTTGACTTTCCTGACGAAGATGTCATGTACTTGAAGATGAAAGATTGTGACGAACCTTTACCAAAAGAAGGACCTGATCCTGGATCAAGATGGGGCCTAATTTTCGATGGAGCAGTTAACGCTTTTGGCAATGGAATTGGGGCAATCATCATCACTCCCAAGGGTACTCATATCCCGTTCTCCGCCAGATTGCTATTTGATTGCACCAACAACATCGCAGAATATGAAGCTTGTATCATGGGTCTCGAAGAAGCCATTGACTTAAGGATCAAGATCCTAGACATATATGGAGATTCAGCCCTTGTGATCAACCAAATCAAAGACAAGTGGGAAACTTACCACCCTGGCTTGATTCCTTACAGAGATTATGCAAGACGTCTGTTGACTTTCTTCAACAAGGTTGAATTGCATCATATACCTCGAGATCAGAATCGAATGGCTGACGCCTTGGCTACTTTATCTTCCATGTTCAAAGTCAATCATTGGAACGATATGCCTAAAGTCAGAATTATGCGCCTTGAAAGGCCCGCCTATGTGTTTGCAACTGAAGTAGTCATCAATGATAAACCGTGGTTCCACGATATCAAACGCTTCCTTCAAACTCAAGAGTACCCGCTTGGGGCATCAAACAAAGATAAGAAAACTCTAAGGAGGCTTTCTGGCAGTTTCTTCCTGAACGGAGATGTGCTATACAAAATAAACTTCGACATGGTTTTGCTCAGATGCGTGGACAGACACGAAGCAGACATGTTAATACATGAAGTGCATGAAGGGTCCTTTGGAACTCATTCAAATGGGAATGCAATGTCCAAGAAAATGTTAAGAGCTGGATACTATTGGTTGACAATGGAATTTGACTGTTATAAACACGTGAAGAGATGTCACAAGTGCCAGATCTACGCAGATAAGATCCATGTGCCACCGACTCTACTCAACGTTCTCTCATCTCCATGGCCTTTCTCCATGTGGGGTATCGACATGATCGGAATGATCGAACCGAAAGCTTCAAATGGTCATCGTTTCATCTTAGTGGCTATTGATTACTTCACCAAATGGGTCGAAGCAGCATAATACGCCAACGTTACAAGACAAGTGGTTGTAAGGTTTATCAAGAACAACATCATTTACCGATATGGTGTTCCCAGCTGTTGCACCCCAAAATTTACCCACATATTTATTTCTAACTAGCTTATGCTTTTCATTTCATATGCATCATCTTTCTATTAGGTCATTAGCATAACCATATGTTCATTAATCAATAAACGTGGCAGGGAATCAAGGTCATAGATGGAGGTGAGGTTTCACATGGTTCGAAGTTCATATCTCATGCATGTTTGTTCCTATTGGGGTTCTCAACTGATCATGGAGTGAGGTCCGCTTCGTTGTGCTTGTGTCAACTATTGGATTTTCAAGGTTGTGCCTATGATTATCTTGTTGTCAAGATTTCATCGGGTTCGTTCTCCATTTCAAAGTTTGGTTCGCCTGATCATTTGGAATATAAGTTATTCATCTAAAGCTTCATTAAAAGAGTGTGGATCTGTTCATTTGGGGACGGTATTGAGCCATTTTCAATTTTGAAGACATGGGGCAAAATTTTGACTTTTGGTCAAAGTCAACCATGGACGGTTGACTTTGTGACCAAAATCCATAATGAGTTATCTTGGGTTTTTGTATTATGATGTTTGGCCGAGTTGCAAATGGGAGAATATTTGGAATTAAAGCACTTAGATGGAAGGAGTTCTTTTTAAATTCAATATACATGGGAACTACATGAATATATCATTTGCAAGTCAAGAAAGATTACATTGTTTGGACTACAGTTTCTAATTTGGTTCAAAGTCATTACATTGAGGAAGCTATCATTATAAGTTAATACAAAGTTTCAAAACAAATTCATTCAGCTCAAACAACACGCAACAATCCTTATTGTCAAGCCTTGGGCTCCAATTGTCCATCACAAAATAAAACTACCAATTGGTGTTAAAGGTCCTTATCACAAAATAAAACTACTCATTGTTCGTGTACCTAACAGTAGCCTTGCACTTGACATATATTTGAAAATACCAAGCTCCATACAAGTTTAAACCAAACAATATCTGTCTGCACTAATCCTAAGACCTATATCTATTTCTCTTCAATTCTTCATCATGTTTGGACCACAAAAACCATGCCCTGCATCACTGCATATAATTGAGTCGACACCGGAAAATGCGGACAGTCTAAACCGAGCTTAGGCATCCGGAATCAACCTGTACAAAATAGAACCAACACAGAAAATATGGAAATTCAAAAAGGGGCTCCTCATTTGCATTCTGATTTTACAGCTGCCGCACCTCTAATGGCTAAAACCAAACGATTCTGCTGCTACCTGCAAGGCAATATCAGAGATGCATATCAGAGAATTTATCCTGCAAAATAATACCAGATTCACATCAATACATGGTTCTACACAAGCCAAGTGATCTATAACAGAGCTGACACCATATAAGATTATTCAACAAATTCAGTCAACAAAAGTCGCATCAGCACCGCAAAAATCAATACGCTATCTAAACTCAGTTCAGAGTATACAGCAGCCAGTCACACGGTTAATAATCTGATCACGTAATTTACGAAATACGAAACAGGGCTGTATGAATAAAATTCAGCAATCATGAAGTTATCCCATATATGAGGCCAAACAGCAATACATACATCAGTTCACTACAACAAGAAAACTGTCCCATTTGTAACTAACATAACCAATCCATAACAAACTTTAACAGAAAAAACTAACTTCACATACCTACGTAACAGAACTAACTACCATGTTCTTATTCTTCTAACTGTCAAACAGAATTCTAACCAACTTCTAACAACCTTTTTCAATTCCTAACTAACTTCAAAAAACAGATTAAACTCCCAACTGATTTTATTTAGCCTCTGACTAACCATAACAGAATTTTCAGTTAACTGTAACCACCATCCAACCTCATAACAGAATCAGAGAGTAGATAACAGAAAATCAGAAGAGTAACTAACCGGAGGAGCTTCTATAAATCAGAATCACCATCATTCAGAACCCCTCCTCGATTCTCCATTTTTTTCTTCATCTGGATTCTTCACTCATCATCATCTTCTTCAACTCTTCATCACATCTTCATCTTCTTCTTCAACCTTCTCCACACCTTCCTTCAACCACCACAAAAATTCACAAAAACAGTCTCTTCGATCTTCTTCTCTTCACCAATTCCACAGAAAATCTAAACATCACGAACTCTGCCATTCATCTTTGAACAATCATCATCATCATCATCAATCCTTCACTTCAACAGAAAATCACAAGAAAAATTCACTCTTCCTCTTCTTCATCACAACAACAAAAACCAGCAAAACAGATCAAAACGGAAAAGCAGAAGAAGAAAATCAAACCTGAGAATCTCCATAAATATTCAAGTCTTCACTTCTTGATCTCTTGAACCACTATGCTCGATTCTACGTCTTCATAGCTTCAATCTTCATCACCTTCCATTCACCATCTTCATCTTCCGTTCACCGCCTTCATCTTTCTCTTCAACCAACACGCTCACTGTAAAATACAACATCAACGCGCGGAAGAAAGAAGTTGTGTTCGGAATCGTGCAAGTTCACGGAGGAGAGAGACGAAATGAATTGCGAGTCAAAGAGAGAGAGCGAGGGGTGAAATCGAGAGAGTTTGAGAACCGAGTTCAGATTTGAGAGAGATCGCGGAGAGATTGAGGGCAAGATAGGTTGAGATGAGAGTCGGAGAGGCTTGAATTGAGGAAAAGGTGAAAGAATGGACATTCACAATGTGATTACGGTGGAGTGAAGAAGCTTTCGTCGGAGAGATTTCGCCGGAGAGGAGAATCGCCGCTGTCTGCGTGAATCCGCGAATGAAGAAGAAGCTAAAACGTCACAAGCTGGTAACCCTAAAATCCCATTTTGATTTATTTTTCTTTTGAGTTAATGTATTAATTGACATAATGTTTTAATTAAGCATAAAGTCTGAATTAACGTAGATTAATGTGAGATTATGAGGATTAATTGTACTTGACTGGATGTTAATCAGAACGTTAGTGTAGAAAATATGATAGAGTCAATCTGAACAAAATCATCATGGATCATCCTTGGGCCCAACGAATTCACCTCCCACCCATGGCCCATTCGTTTTGAACTGCAATCTGAATAAGAACTATTCTGGGCCTGATTTCATCTTCTCACCCCCCTCCGGCCCAGAGTACCACGTTTTTGGTACTGGAAACAATAACAAAAAAACCTCTTCTGGGCCAATCATTTGGGCCCTGCGCTCTATTTACTCTTTGCGCCCATAATTTACTTTCCCCCCCCCCCTGATTCACATTAAAAAATTAGTAGAATTTAGGTTTTTACTTAGATTTTCCTCCTATGTTTTCTAGACTTTTAACACAATTTTTGACTTAGAAAGTAATCACAAAATATTAGTTTTAGGCTAGTTTGTTTAGTCTTTTTACTCGATTTAAAGTTCATTTCTCTTTCATAAAAACCAATAAAAATATTAGTTTTAGGATTAATAGATTTTTAGTATAAATTAGGTTTGAATTAGAGTTCCATTAACATTTGAAAAACTCATAAAAATAGTAGTATTTTTTAGGTTAATTTTGTATTAGTACTCGAATTGCTTCCTTTATGTTTTGTATAATTTTCATGCTATTTTTTGGTATAATTGTCATGTGATTTTTGTTACTTGTTTTTGGCCATATTTTTGGCCTACTTTGTTAATATCATTTTAATGCTCCTTTTAGAATTTAGTCACCATGTTAACTTTAGAATTAGACTTAGGATAACAATCATTAGGCTAGAAAATAGGTTAGTCCCCCTTTGTTCATTCTTTTTTCTTTTCAACATTAAAACACTAATAAAATAAAGATGCGAATCACATTAAGAAAGTGATAGAGAAATGAGTGGGATTCATTCCCTAATCTGTTTCTCAATCACTTAGTGGCATAGGAATGAGTGGGATTCATTCCCTAATCTGTTTCTCGGTCACTACTTAATGGGAGAGAAATGAGTGGGATTCATTCCCTAATCTGTTTCTCAAACATTAATTAATGGGATAGAAATGAGTGGGATTCATTCCCTAATCTGTTTCTCGAACATTACATAAGGGGATAGAAGTGAGTGGGATTCATTCCCTAATCTGCTTCTCGATCATTATGCATTTTATGTGATTCGAATCGCAAAGTAAAATCCCTTAAAAAATACCCAACCAAAAACATTTAAAATACTTAATAAAGGCTCGAATTAAAACAAAGTGACGAAGTGGTGCGAAACCTTGTATTGGGTTTTGTTCATCATGTAGTTACATAAAAAACACAAACCCAAGTTCATTCTTTTGCCTTGTTAGGCGCTTAAGAACATGTTGAGTCCATTCCAAAGTAGGCGTATAAGTCTCCAAAGGTCGAGCATCGTGGATTGTGACCTTAACCTCTGTTCAACTAAAAAACACAAAACAAATGAAAACTATGGAGCCGAACTATGGTCGTTCTGATTCCTGAAAAGGATACGTAGGCATTGGGTCGCGGGGCCTAAGCGAACACACTTGTAAATAATTCCTTCTTTTCCCCGTAATTTCTTTTGCATTCATTCGCATTTAGATTTAGACATAGATACACCCTTTAGATAGAAACAAACATAGGTGGATACCATCGAGTACGATGGGCGTGAGGGGTGCTAGCACCTTCCCCTTGCGTAACCGACTCCCGTACCCCGTTCTCTGGTCGAAAGACCTTTGTTCTTGTTTTGAGTTAGGTTTCTGATATTCCTTTCCCGCGATGGGATGAATATATTAGTGGCGACTCTGATTCCATTTTTCGCGGTAGCGACACCAGCAAGATCATTACTGACAATGGTTCAAACTTGAACAACAAGATGATGAAAGAACTGTGTGAGGAATTCAAGATTGAGCACCATAACTCTTCTCCTTATAGACCAAAAATGAACGGCGCTGTCAAAGCCGCCAACAAGAACATTAAGAAGATCGTCCAGAAAATGGTCGTCACTTACAAAGACTGGCACGAAATGCTGCCATTTGCTTTACATGGGTACCGTACTTCAGTGCGTACTTCAACAGGGGCAACTCCCTTTTCTCTAGTATACGGCATGGAAGTTGTGCTCCCCGTAGAAGTAGAAATCCCATCAATGAGAGTTCTCATGGAGACTAAGTTATCAGAGGCTAAATGGTGTCAAAGCAGATACGATCAGTTGAACTTAATCGAAGAAAAACGTATGACTGCTCTATGCCATGGACAGTTATACCAAGCAAGGATGAAACAAGCCTTCAACAAAAAGGTTCGACCTCGTGAATTTCAAGAAGGCGACCTCGTGCTTAAAAAGATCTTGTCTTTTCAACCAGATTCTAGGGGCAAATGGTATCCTAATTACGAAGGCCCGTTGTCGCGGGCGAAAAATCGTATGTCTTTTTTCGGATGAGACACCTGATGCCTTCTTTGGGCTCGAGTGCTCAAAAAAATGATTTTTCTTTTGTACCGACCAAACTTTTTATTATTTCCAAAGGAGGAAAAGGAAAAAAGCTGCAATAACCTAAAAAGTGGGGGGAGAGATCTTTGGGTAAGAGGGTTGGTTATACGAAGGGAAGGTATTAGCACCCAACGTATCTATAGTACTCTATAGGTTTCTTTGCTTTGTTTTTCATTCCATGTTATTGAGAGGTTCTTGTGAAATAGGTGGGACCTAAGGTGTTTGTTTGATTATGCTCGCAAAGATCATCGCGATCCTCTGCATACATATCCCTTAGAGGGAATCAGAGCATCTGTAGCTCGGGGTCTACGGGTGCTAAGGTTTGAATGTTTTTTTTTGTTTTGTTTTGCTCGCCAAGGATCGACCTCGTGCCTACGTATTCTCAAAGGGATGTTGAGAAAGTCAGAGCAATCGTAGTTCCCACTTATGCTAGTGGAAGCAAAGGAAAATAGACAAATGTCGTCTAAATGCTAGATGTATCTAATCTATATCATCACATACATCTGTTTGATTTTTGTTTGAAAATCTTTTCATTATAAGCCCTGGGCTGTGCCACTTATGGCGCTTAGAATGATAAAGATGTTTTTGTTTAACCAGCCTTGTGGCAAAAGTTTCAATGAAGTCAGCCTTGTGACAAAAACTTTGATTAATCAGCCAGCCTTGTGGCAAAAGTTTCAATGAAGTCAGCCTTGTGACAAAAACTTTGATTAATCATCCAGTACGGTGGTAAAACAGTTTGATTGATTAGCCAGCCTTGTGGCAAAAAGTTTGATTGATTGATTGATTGTTTGTGATGATATAGAAGAGATACTCCTAGCATAGAGATGAAAAATGTCTAATCTCCTAGGGTATTTGATTTGGATATTGGGGATGCTTATAAGAAGCCCGTGGGTCCTTGTACGAAGCCCAAGAGGAGGCTATCCGAGGGTCCTTGCATTGTAAGCCCAAGAGGAGGCTATGGGAGGGACAATCCAGGGTCCTTGCATTGTAAGCCCAAGAGGAGGCTATGGGAGGGACACTCGTTTGTACAAAGCCCAAGGGGAGGCATGGTATAGTTGGTTTGAGCTCTTAGAGCGATTTCACCGGGAAACCATACTCTATGTCCTAACCTAAACTAGTGAGATTCTTTGCACGAAGCCCAATAGGAGGCTATGGGGAACCTAGTGTTGTACTAAGTTGAACAAATATATATAACACAATCACAAACATGAACAAGTACGAACAAATATGAACGAGTACATGAACAAATATGAACAGTTATATGAACAGATATGAACAAGTATGAACAAGCACATATATATGACAAAGTGTGTGCATATAATGGAGTTTATGAAGGAAATATACCTGTAAGCATGCTCCATTTGTATACATAGGGGCTCGGGACTCATACTCGGGGAGAGGCCCTTTTGAGTTTATTCAAAGCTATGTAAACAGGTATTCACAAAGGGCTTGGGACTTATACCTACATGGAGGCCCATGTTTTATTTTATAAAACATGGTTGATTGTTTTATTTACAGACGCGAGGTTTGAAAAACTGTTTGAAAGTTATTGTTTTGAAAGAGGTTTTCTGTACAAAGGAAAACTGTATAAAAAAAGGAAAAGGGACTTATACTCTCTAATATTCGAGAGGCCCCATGTTTTATTTTCATAAAACATGGTGGATGGTTTTTGAAAAAAAGATGGTGAGGTTTGTTGTTTAAAAACTGTGAAGGTTTTGTTTTGAAGAAGTTTTCTGTTTAAAAAAAACTGTACAAAGAAAGACGAAAGGGACTTATACTCTCTAATATTCGAGAGGCCCCACATTGCTTTGAAAATCAATTGATCAATTAAAAAGATTTAATCAAATAGTTTCAAAAAGAAATGGTTTATCGTTTTTGAAAAGAATCGCGATCGCTTGTTCTAAAATGGTTTGAATTTTGAAAGAAGTTAATTAATCAAAATAAACAAAAAGGTTATCCTTAATTAACACTTAGATGATTAGGGTTTGCTCCAAAAATATTTACAAGTGATTAGATTTAAAAAATCAAGTGAAAAACAATATTTAAAAGTATTTAAAAAACTTAAAAACATGTCATTTTAAACTTAATTAAAAAAGTATTAAATGAATCTTTTTTTGTGATTTTTTTTAATATTGTCAAAATATGTATATTAAATAAAGAGTGTAAAAAAATGAAGTGAAAATAATGAATTTTGATTGGTTAAATTAATTAGTGAAGTTTGTTAAAAAATGAAAGAAAATAGGTTGCAAAAAAATTGGTTTTGTCTCCCCTAGGGCTTGAACTCACGCCCTCTCTCTCATCAGCCAAAACATGGACCAACTGAGCCACGCTTGTGGCTTGTTAAACATACGCGTTTGATAAAATATATTTTAAATCAAGAATTTGAATTTCTCAAACCAAATCTGGCGCCAAGAACACAACCCTAACTGATTTTCAAAATTCTTCAAAACTGTGTTGTTTTGATCGATCCAAGGGTCTATCTCACTCGGTTTTGGACGAGGAACATGATGACGACCTTTAATTTCATTTATTTTTGTTCTAAGATGATTAATCCTCTGATGAACACGAAGAACCCTAATATGACAAATCTTTGTGAAATCGTGTATGATCATGATATGATGCAATTGATTGAGGGCTATTATTCAGTGATGGTGCAGAAACAAGATAGTAACTCAGTTTTGCGTTTATGATGCATGTATGATAGAGTTTGAAGTTCAAGAACACTTACCTCAAAAACGGCCAAACTGGAAATTGAAATCGTGCCTGGAGGTGTTACAGATGCTTTGTGATGATCTGGATAGCTTCAATGATGATTATGGAAGGTGTCTGGATGCTTGGAACCAACTGAATTCATCTGAGCATGGTCATGGTACCCGATCTGCAGATGCTTTAAGAGTGAATCGAATTTGAAGATGGAGGTGTTTCAGATTGCTGGTGAGTGTTTGGATCATTCATATGAAGTATATGGATGGTGTTAGAAGTGTTGGTTTGGACAGATATAGCTTGGTATGGATTTTGGCATGATAAGGTTCAATATATGCAATTATGGAAGTGAGGTAGTGATTCTGAGATTTGAGGTGTTTTTGGGTGCATGAGTGATTCAAACACATCCCATATGATGTTTATGGTTTGCTAGAATCATCACTTTGGCCATAGCTTCAAGGATTTGGAGGTTAGGATTTCTACCTCACTTTGAAACATGAAACTTGCAATTCAAGAAAGAAAGAGAAAACCTATGCTTTGTGAGGTTTTGGTGTGATTTTGAATGAGGTAATGACCTCTATTTATAGGCCAAAGAGTCTGAACTCAGAGCTTTGCAACTTGCTTCAAGAAGTGATGATTTGGCTTAAGGGATAGAAAGGAATCTTTCACATTTAATGCAATGGTTAAAAGTAACTAAACCATGGTTATTTTGGCCAAGCTTCTTATCTCTTTCCTATCTGATCTTAAACCAGAAAATATCATTCAATCATTGCTTTGGTGTGTCATTACTTGCATTATTTGGCAAATTGGTTCATAACTTTGCAAAAATGGCTTGAAATTTCAAGTGAAATGGTCACTAATGTCAAAATTCAAAACCATAGCTACACTCCATATTTTTTCATGCTCTTGGACATTTTGGAAAGCTCATATTACATACTTCAAAACCCTAGTTGAAAGTTTCTTCAAGATCTTTAAGGAAGTGGGTGAAAAAGATCCATGAACTTTGAGAAAAATGAAGTTTCAAGTGAAATTTTCCAAAGATGCCAACTTTGAAGCTCCATATCTCTTAAATGGTTGATCTTATGGAAAAAAATTATATGTGTCAAAGTTGTTTATTGGATCAAAATCTACAACTTTCATGTTGGAAGTTTTTTTCAGTTTGTAGGTGAAATTTTGAGTTATTCCCTTCCAAAGTTTGGAAAAAACCATGAAAAACACAGAAATTTTTCTAAGTATGGAAAGTCAAACTTTTGACTTTTTGATTCTTGATTGATTTTCTTGATTTTTCTTGATCAAATGACTTCTCATATCATATATTGATGATTTAAAACTTCAAAAGTCATGTTTGACCAAAATTCCCCAAAAGTCAATGGTGATCTTGTACAGTTGACTTTTTCAGACGAATTGCGTTTCTGGAGATTTTAAATGAAACAGGCTATCCTCACCAAGTGGATGGTATGAATAAATCACATTGAAGCATTAGAGGATATTGAGCCATGGTTTGAGTTGTGGCACCATGTCCTGATTAAAAAGTCAGTTGTTCAGTGCATTAGGTCAAAAACCCTAATTGTCGACCTGATGAAATTGATGACTGTGGATCTTGAATTGAGATGCAATTTCCATTGGATATTGTCATAGGGATTATTTGAGGATGATTGAAACCTTTGATTGACTTCCTGGGGATTTTTAGGGTTTCCCAAATTTGATCCCTGATTTTAGTCCCTGATAGTTCAAAACCCTAATTCTGATGATTTGAAATTTCACTGTTGATCAATCCTTGTGTAGGAGATGTCTTGAGTCAATGTATTAGGTCAAAATGATGTACTTGGGGTCTTGAGGTCATGTCCCAAGTCATTGGGTCACATCCTGAGCAAAAGTCAAGAGTATGCTATCTTCAGTCAAAACCCTAATCTGGTTGGTTCAGAGCCTTTGAGCTTGTTGAAATGAATCTCTGAGGACCAAATGTTGATTGTTAATGAAGATGATTCATTTGAGATGAAGGGAGAACAAAACCCTAATTGATTGTTACTTGTATTGATGAGTGATTTCTTGATTTAACCCTGCTGAGTCACAAGTAGCAAACACAAGCTATGCAATTTGTTAGAGATGCAAATGATGCATATGCAATGATATGAGGTGGTATCTTAGGTCAAAAATTGGGGTATGACAGATGCCCCTATTTAAGTTTCTTCAACCTGAGACATGAAGATTGAAAATCTTTATTTTGATAGGGTGGAAGAGACTTAAATATCAGAAGACGGAAATTTTGGACCTAAGATACCAAAATTGCGGGTGATGCAAGGATATCTTTACCGAGGGAATATCAAAACTGACTCTGCTGGGGAAAAGAGATTGGGAAGGATGCCTCAATCCGTTTTAGGAAGAGAATCCGTTTTATCAGGAAAGCAAGTGTATGCTTCACCTGGGAATGATAGCTTTGTAAGAAAAGCTTACCTACCGACATTATCGACTATCAACAAAGGGATAGACTTGTTTAATAATGCGAAGGTGAAAGGTATGAAACTGTATTACCGACTATCAGCATGGTGATAGACTTGACAAGGTAAAAGAGTTTCAAAGGTTCGGTTAATATTACCGACTATCAGCATTGTGATAGACATGTTAATAATATAACCAGAACAAAAGGGTTACCGACTACCAGCCTCGTGATAGTGGTTTTGAAGACATGATCAATTATCAGCCGAGTGATAAAATGATCCTGGAGACTTTGTTAGGGGAATTACTGGTTATTCAGCCTTGTGAACAGTAATAAGGCCCTGATTGTCAAATGGTCTTCATGATTGATTTCCTTAAGAGGAAAAATCTTTTGAAAGAAAAATAAAATGCTCAGATGATGAGGCTATTGTTTATGGTCTGTTTTTCACGACTCTGTTTGAGGAATCGGAGTTTGAATCTCTGGTAAAGACAAGGTTCTAACCAAGAATGAATTGGAAAGAAACAGTCAAACAAGACTTTGTACCCATGAGAAATGAACTCAACTGGGGATTTTCTCCTTTGTTTTGAGAGGAGAAACTAAAGCAACCTTCTTCCACGAGGAATGATCTCAGTGGGGAACTGGAGAAAGAAAGGATGTTATTTCTGCTTATGGGTGACAATCTATTTGGAGAGATGACACGCCCATACTTGCTTTTTTTCTTTCTTTTTTTCCTTTTTGGGGTAGATATATCCCGAACAAATAATTTTGAAGAAAACACTGAAAAATGCAAGAATGCATAAATGATGCAAATATGTATGAATGATGAATGTCATGAATGTAGCATGCATGCTAATAATACTGACAGACAAAGAAGTATATACTGGAGAAGGACCGACGTCGCAATATAACCAGATACTTGGCAAATGCTCTTCAACATGGTGTAGATAACACGGGTGATGAATGGTATTGTATGCTTTCAACTTCTCTGGGGAAGACAAGCATCTTTTCTTGTTGAGATGGAAGAACTTCTTCACTGGAGATGTAAAATCTTCGTTACTGGGGATAAAAGACCTTCTTCACTGGGGATAGAAGAGCTTCTTCACTGGGGATAAAAGAGCTTCTTCACTGGGGATAGAAGAGCTTCTTGTCATAATCTTTGATTCGTCCTATGGAGATAGCTGTTGATGTTCCTTCTGTTGTTCACAACTCAAAGGAGAGTTTCGCTTTTATTTTGAAAAAGTGAAGGTAAATTCATTTAAAACTTTTTTCTTTTTTGTTTCAAAAGTGAATAACACAATTAAAGCGTCATTTTGCAAGCTGAAAGAAATTAAAGATTGCAAACAAATGGGCACAAGGCTCAAATTTATTTAATAGGATGGTAATCAGCTAAAGGCGTGATTCCATGGAGTATTTACAAAAGTTGGAAATGGTAATTATGCGGAAAAGGCTACATTGAAAGCAATAACCACTATTCCCCATAACAACTTTGAGTTCCAACTGTGCTTGTCGCTTCAGATTGGCGATGATTTGATCGAAGATCCTTTGATGAAGTACAGACTCTTCAGGTGACGAAGTATGGACTGATGCAGTTACTTTGTCATTACTCCCTAATTTTTGCCTAGATTGCCCTTTCGGGTTTTCAATCTACCAGGATGAATTTTTTCTGTTTATTGTCTCTAATTTTTGCCTGGACCGCCCTTTCGGGTTTTCAGTCCACCGAGACGCTCATTTTTGCCTAAGTCGCCCTTTGCGGGTTTTCGACTTACCGAGCTGTTCTTTTGTATTTTTTAGACAAAGTATTTCTTGACTGCATCAGCATTCACAGGATGTGGGAGTTCATCACCATCCATGGTTGCGAGAGTCATGGCGCCGCCAGAAAATGTTCTTTTGACAACATACGGGCCTTCGTAATTAGGAGACCATTTGCCCCTAGAATCTGGTTGAAAAGACAAGATCTTTTTAAGCACGAGGTCGCCTTCTTGAAATTCACGAGGTCGAACCTTTTTGTTGAAAGCTTGTTTCATCCTTGCTTGGTATAACTGTCCATGGCATAGAGCAGTCATACGTTTTTCTTCGATTAAGTTCAACTGATCGTATCTGCTTTGACACCATTCAGCCTCTGATAACTTAGTCTCCATGAGGACTCTCATTGATGGGATTTCAACTTCTACGGGGAGCACAGCTTCCATGCCGTATACTAGAGAAAAGGGAGTTGCCCCTGTTGAAGTACGCACTGAGGTACGGTATCCATGTAAAGCAAATGGCAGCATTTCGTGCCAGTCTTTGTAAGTGACGACCATTTTCTGGACGATCCTCTTAATGTTCTTGTTGGCGGCTTCGACGGCGCCGTTCATTTTTGGTCTATAAGGAGAAGAATTATGATGCTCAATCTTGAATTCGTCACACAATTCTTTCATCATTTTGTTGTTCAAGTTTGAACCATTGTCACTAATGATCTTGCTGGGAACACCATATCGGCAAATGGTGTTATTCTTGATGAACCTTACAACCACTTGTCTTGTAACATTGGCGTAAGATGCTGCTTCGACCCATTTGGTGAAGTAATCAATCGCTACCAAGATGAAACGATGACCGTTTGAAGCTTTCGGTTCGATCATTCCAATCATGTCGATACCCCACATGGAGAAAGGCCACGGAGATGAGAGAACGTTGAGTAGAGTCGGTGGCACATGGATCTTATCTGCGTAGATCTGGCACTTGTGACATCTCTTCACGTGTTTATAACAGTCAGATTCCATTGTCAACCAATAGTATCCTGCTCTTAAGATTTTCTTGGACATTGCATGCCCATTTGAATGAGTTCCAAAGGACCCTTCATGCACTTCATGCATTAACATGTCTGCTTCGTGTCTATCCACGCATCTGAGCAAAACCATGTCGAAATTTCTTTTGTATAGCACATCTCCGTTCAGGAAGAAACTGCCAAAAAGTCTCCTTAGAGTTTTCTTATCTTTGTTTGATGCCCCAAGCGGGTACTCTTGAGTTTGAAGGAAGCGTTTGATGTCGTGGAACCACGGTTTATCATCGATGACTGCTTCAGTTGCAAACACATAGGCGGGCCTTTCAAGGCGCGTGATTCTGACTTTTGGCATATCATTCCAATGATTGACTTTGAACATGGAAGATAGAGTAGCCAAGGCGTCTGCCATTCGATTCTGATTTCGAGGTATATGATGCAATTCAACCTTGTTGAAGAAAGTCAACAGACGTCTTGCATAATCTCTGTAAGGAATCAAGCCAGGGTGATAAGTTTCCCATTTGTCTTTGATTTGGTTGATCACGAGGGCTGAATCTCCATATATGTCTAGGATCTTGATCCTTAAGTCAATGGCTTCTTCGAGACCCATGATACAAGCTTCATATTCTGCGATGTTGTTGGTACAATCAAATAGTAATCTGGCAGAGAACGGGATATGAGTACCCTTGGGAGTGATGATTATTGCCCCAATTCCATTGCCAAAAGCGTTTACTGCTCCATCAAAAATTAGGCCCCATCTTGATCCAGGCTCAGGACCTTCTTCAGGTAACGGTTCATCACAATCTTTCATCTTCAAGTATAAGACATCTTCATCAGGAAAGTCAAACTTGAGAGATTGATATTCATTAATTGGTTGATGCGCCAAATGATCGGCGAGAATGCTTCCTTTGACGGCTTTTTGAGCACGGTATTCAATGTCATATTCGGATAACAGCATTTGCCATCGGGCAATCCTTCCTGTTAATGCAGGCTTTTCAAAGACATACTTGATCGGATCCATTTTGGAGATTAACCAAGTAGTATTGTTGATCATGTATTGGCGGAGACGTTTTGAAGCCCAAGCCAAAGCACAACATGTTTTTTCGAGCATGGAGTAACGAGACTCACAGTCTGTGAATTTCTTACTCAAGTAATAGATGGCATGCTCCTTCTTACCGGTTTCATCTTGTTGTCCAAGCATACAACCCATGGATTCTTCCAACACGGTAAGGTACATGATTAGTGGTCTTCCTTCAATCGGAGGAATCAATATCGGTGGTTCTAACAGGTATTCCTTGATACTGTCAAATGCTTTCTGGCAATCTTCAGTCCATACAACCCCTTGATCTTTGCGGAGAAGCTTGAAAATTGGCCCACAAGTAGCAGTCATTTGAGAGATAAATCTGGAGATATAGTTCAATCGTCCGAGAAATCCTCTTACTTGTTTTTCAGTCTTTGGTGCAGGCATCTCTTGAATAGCTCTGACTTTGTCGAGATCCACTTCAATTCCTCTTTGGCTGACAATGAAACCCAAGAGTTTTCCAGATCTAACCCCAAAAGTACATTTGTTAGGATTCAAGCGAAGCTGATATTTCCTTAACCGTTGAAACAACTTCAAAAGGTATTCAATATGTTCTTCTTCTGTGCTGGACTTGGCTATCATGTCGTCCACATAAACTTCAATTTCTTTATGCATCATGTCATGAAAGAGAGTAGTCATTGCCCTTTGGTAAGTTGCGCCTGCATTCTTCAATCCAAACGGCATCACTTTGTAGCAAAAGGTACCCCATGGGGTGATGAAAGATGTCTTCTCCATGTCTTCAGGAGCCATCTTGATCTGATTATAACCGGAGAACCCGTCCATGAAGGAAAAGACGTTGAACTTAGCAGTGTTATCAACCAACATGTCGATATGTGGTAATGGAAAGTCATCTTTTGGACTGGCCTTGTTCAAGTCACGGTAGTCAACACACATTCTAACTTTACCATCTTTCTTCGGAACTGGCACTATGTTAGCCAACCATTGAGGATACTCAGAGGTGACAAGAAAACCTGCGTCGAGTTGCTTTTGAACTTCCACTTTGATCTTGTTAGCCATATCAGGGTGAGTCCTTCGCAATTTCTGCTTAACCGGCGGACATTCTGGCTTCAATGGCATGTAATGTTGAACAATATTGGTATCCAACCCAGGCATGTCTTGGTAGGACCAGGCAAACACGTCAACATATTCTTTGAGAAGGTCTGTCAACTTACTCTTGATATCAGCATCAAGCAGCGATCCAATAGTCACTTCTTTTTTGTCTTCTTCAGAACCCAAGTTGATCTTTTCCAGAGGCTCTTTGTGAGGCAGAATGGCTCTTTCCTCGTGCTTAAGTAATCGAGAGATCTCGTCTGGGATCTCCTCTTCTTCCTCTTCTTCGGCTTTGAACACAGGAAACTCAAAGTTGGGAGAGGGCGTAGGGTTATTGCATTCAATGGGTTTATCAATGATTTATATTTATTTCAGAAAATTTTATGAATGCAAGAGTGTATGCAGATTTTTTTTGAAAAAGTTTTTTTTTTTTTTTTATTTTGGTTTTTTAGGATTACCATTTCCAGAAAAAGCAAAAAATAAAACATATAATGTAGGGAATTCAAAATGACACTTTATTTATGATTCATTTTTGAAACAAAGCCCTAAACACAAACTCATTTGTCTTGGGCAGGACAAAGAGGGAAACTTTTAAAACAAAGCCCTATACACAAAGTTATTTGGGCGGAACATTTAAAAGCAAAGCCCTATAAAACATCTCTCTGCTTTGGGCAAGGCAGGAGGTCAAAATAACAGCGAGGTGATTACTTTGAGCGGCGAACAACATTCGGAACGTTGACAGCTTTCCAGTAGCAACGAACTCCTCTGTGTATTATGTATTCAGGAGAATTATCCTCAGGATTGTCTTCAGTATTGACATTGACCGCTGGTCGGGCAGGATTTGAAGGTCCTGGTTTGTCACCCTTGTTCTTTGTAGAGTTGAAACGGTCTTCTTCTACTTCTTGAAGAGCATAGGATGAGTCACAATCTTCAGAATTTTCAGGATGTATTTCCCAGTCTTCAGGATGAAGAGACTCATTGTCAGCGACACTTTCCGAGTCAACTGCGGGACCATCTTCCCCTTCATCTTCAAAAATGGCGTTTATGTGATAGTAACCATCTTCAGGATTATAAACCTTGGTAGATGCATTGAAATCTTCAGTAATTTCAGGCTGCTGAGAAAATTGACAGGGCTGATAAACCTCTTCTGGTTGACTATTATATTCAAAGGAATCTCCCCATCCAGTTGGTTGGATATCCTCAATCGCAATCTTTGAACTTTCAGGCGCAGTATATTTCACCATATAATCAAATTTTCCACTTGGTTGTCCCAAGGTGTCCCAGATCTCTGCAGGAACAGGCTCAATTTCTTTGCCTTTGGATTTCTGTGACGGAGGATATGGTTCTTCCTGAGATATGTATCCCGAGTCATTGAGATAACATTTCCATTCTTCTTCAGTATCAGGTAGACCTTCTTCGATGCATTCTTCGATAAGGACATTAACCTCTTGAGGAATTGGGTTAAGGAATCCTCCACTAATGAATGTTTCTTTGATCGGACGAAGGGTTTCATCCTTCTTGGTGCAGTTTGAGAATGTTGGTGAACATCCGAGACCTGCTCTAGTTTCATTCTTGGTCGGGATCACAACTTGCCCCCAGCCAGTGGTAGTTCCATCTTTCACTACTTTCACTGCCTCTTTGTAAGAAGAGATCGATGCTTTCTTCTTGGAAGATTCGTCTTCTAAAGAGAGACCTTGGAACTGAGTTCCTTCCACATCATCAGCACCAATGAAAGAGAAATTGGATAAATGGCTCTCCATCAAGGCTTGTTCTCCACTTATCGTTACCAATTTTCCATTTGTTACAAATTTTAACTTTTGATGGAGCGTAGAAGTTACTGCCCCTGCTTCATGGATCCATGGTCGTCCTAACAAACAGCTATAAGCAGCTTGAATGTCCATGACCTGGAAGGTGATTTGGAACGTATGTGGACCAATTGTCATGGGAAGGTTGACTTCGCCGATAACAGATTTTCGCGATCCATCAAATGCTTTGACTACTACACCACTGAACTTCATAGGCATTCCTTGGTAAGACAAGCGAGCAAGAGTCGTCTTTGGCATCACATTCAAGGAAGATCCGGTGTCTACCAACACATTGGACAAAGAATCTGACTGACAGTTCATAGAAATGTGCAAAGCAAGATTGTGATTTTTACCCTCCTCGGGGAGTTCTTCATCACAGAAGCTTAAATTGTTACAAGCTGTTATGTTGGCTATTATCCCATCAAAGTGATCAAAAGTCACATCATGATCTACAAAAGCTTGATCTAAGACCTTCATCAGGGCTTCCCTGTGGGCTTCTGAGTTTAAAAGCAATGAAAGTATTGAGATCTTTGAAGGAGTCTGCATAAGCTGATCCACAATCTTGTATTCACTTCTTTTGATAAGTTTCAAAATTTCATCAAAGTCATGATTGACATTGGTTCCACTGGATTGACCAACATCAGTGCTTGTATTACTGACAGGAGTTTCCTCGGGATTTCCCACTGGTGTATCAACAGGATTTTGTCCGGTAGCAGGAGCAACAGGCTGCTTTGAAGGTAGTGGAGTATACACACGTCCACTTCTTGTTACTCGACTTACATCAGCAATGTTTACGACAGATGAAAGAGTAGGTAAAGGAACTTCTTGTCCATCCTTTATCATTGTGGCATTGTAGTTGTATGGAACTGCCTTGTCAGAGTTATAAGGAACAGGTCCAGGTAGACAAATGATCAAAGGAGCAATAGGAACCTTCGGCTTGTTGTAAGTAACTTCCATGCGCTCAGGCATGTTGAAATGAGGAACGATGACGTTAACTGTAGGCATTTCCGAGTTGATATCTGAGACTAAAAGCTCATGCGGATAACATCCTATCATGTTAACTTCATTTTCATCCCTATTTCTGTAGATCTGAATAGTACCATTATCCAACAGTACTTGGAGATCTCTTCTCACAATCGAACATCCGTGAGGATCTACACAACATATTCTACAGGAACCATATTGATGCTGGCGAAAACTCGGCCCTCGACAGAGAGTGGCGTGCATTTGTACCAAATCTGCTCTTGAGAAGTTGATATTATAGACTCGGTATGGACCAGGACATCCATATACCATGTTTACAACATGCCCTCCATGATTGGGCAGCGGATTTGCTTGCACATTAGGATTCAAATTTCTGAAAGAGAGGAGATTAGATCTAACCAACCTCTGAACTTCATATTTCAAAGCTATGCAATGCTCAAGATCATGGCCAGGTGCCCCTTGATGATAAGGGCATGAGACCTCAGCCTTGTACCACCATGGGAGTTTCTCAGGTACTGGTGGTGGTGCTTTAGTTTGAACGAGACCTCTTTCAATCAAAGCAGGGTATAATTCTGTGTAGGTCATTGGAATCGGATCAAACTGTGGAACTCTTTGTACACGATTCTGATTATTGTTAAACTGCTGAGCCTGTGGTCGAGGCTGTTGTTGTTGAAACTGCGGAGTAAACCCCGGATTCGGTGCGGTATTAACGACTGGCGCAATAGCAGCAATCTGTCGTTGATGATTGACATTTCCTCTTGGCCTCCCTTGGGATACCATGTCAACACTTTGTTCCTTCTTCTTTGGGAAACCACTTCCGAACTTTTTGGTTCCGCTTGAAGATCCACCTTCTTTAGTTAGACGTCCGGTTCAGACTCCTTCTTCTAGACGCATCCCCATGTTTACCATTTCGGTGAAATCACTTGGAGCACTAGCAATCATGCGTTCATAATAAAACGGACTGAGAGTATTCAAGAAGATCTTTGTCATCTCTTTCTCTTTTAACGGTGGATTAATCTGGGCAGCAGTTTCTCTCCATCGTTGGGCATATTCTTTGAAAGCTTCATGGTCTTTCTGAGCCATGGATCGAAGCTGATCTCTGTCCGGAGCCATATCCGAGTTATACTTGTATTGTCGGACAAAGGCCTCACCTAGGTCATTGAATGTTCGAATATTAGTGCTATCCAAGCCCGTGTACCACTTCAGTGCGGCACCAGTCAAACTGTCTTGAAAGTAATGGATAAGCAACTGATGATTATCTGCATAAGTAGACATCTTTCTGGCATACATCACAAGATGGCTTTGCGGACAAGAACTACCTTTGTACTTCTCGAAGTCTGGGACCTTGAATTTAGCAGGTATTTGTACACTGGGAACCAAACATAGCTCCTGGGCATTCTTTCCAAACAAATCTTTTCCACGGATAGCTTTAACTTCCAGCTGAATCTTGTTGAATTGCTCTTGGAGATCTTCCACAAGGTTACGCTGATTCGTGCTATCACCCTGATCATGATAAATCTTATTACCGTCATAAGGAACAGTGTGAACCGTAGGGGTCGGAACCATCATAGTGGGTTGAGAAAGTGCCATAGTGATTTGGGAAAAGGTTACCCCTGAATGTGGAATAAACGCTGAACCTTGTGCAGCAGGCGCTTCAGTTGTAGCTGTTTATACCCCAGAGAAATTATGACGGAAACCTGTACCAAAGCTGAAAGGCGGGCCCCAACCTTCTGGCATGGAGAAAGATGGAATACCGAATGCAACTGTAGAAACCGGAGTAGTGACTTCAGATGTTACTGTCGCTTGACTGTTAGGTGGCGGCGGCTGATTCTGTGCGGCCATCAAGGAGTCAACCAAAGTAGTGAGACTTTCCAACTTTTCCTGAAGAGTGGTCACTGTACCACGAAGCTCAATATTCTCTTGTTCAGAGTGTTCCATTACTCTTCTTCTGCTTGAACGAGTATTGTATCTGTGATCTGATTGCGAGCGCAGTCGAGAAACTTTGAGACGCGACAGCTTGACGATCTATTGGAGAAAGATCCAAAAGATGAGACTCTATACAACAGACTCGATATGCAGAATGATGTATGCAAAAAGAAATTTATGATTTTTCCAAATATTTTAAAGATTATTTCCTTGCAAACATTTGAACACAAACAAATCTTTTATTCATTCATTTTTTTTATTTTTTTATTATTTTTTTTATTGCAATAATGGGAAATGTTACAACATTGGAGCGTAGCTCCTTACAAAAGCAAATGATAAATAAAAATCTAAACAAATCCTAAACATCTTCATCAGACGAAGAACCAAATGCATTGTGCAGCTTGAGCTTCATGATTTCTTTCCCATAGTGAGCTTTCAATTCGGCCTTTTCGGTCCTCAGCTTGTCAACAACATTCTTCCAATCATCAGGAGTCGGAGCGTTGCTTGTCGAGCCTTCAAGCTTTTTCTTGCTTTCTTTGATGTACCTCTTGATTGCAGCGTCTTTCTGACGAATCTTCTCATCTTTGCTCATGAGCCATCCATCTTGGTAATAGAGAGTTTCTTCGTGATCTTTCACCCTTTTCTTCAACTTTCTATTTTCCACCTCAGTGCTACGAAACTTTTCTTCCCAAGCATCTTTTTCTGTCCTCATTTTAGCCAAAGTGTCTTGGTATTCCTCCATAGTGGGAATGTTGGGTCGTTGAGACATTGCAGGAAACATGGGTTTTTCATAAGCATAAGGCATTTGGAACTCCTTGGCTCTTTTCTTTACCCAGCAGGTGTAGGCGTCCATGGCAATGCAATTTCTTTCCTCACCTTTTTCTTTCCATCGGACATCGTACCAAGCTCTCACCATTCTTGCTTTCAACCTTTTAGGATTATCCCCTTCTCGGTAGAAGTATCCTTCCACTGTGGGACCAACAGGTTTAACTGAATTTGCATACCCGAGTTGTCGTCGGGCTAGGACCGGATTATAGTTAATTCCTCCTTGTGTACCAATGAGGGGTACGTTGGCGAACTCTCCACAACTTTGAATGGTTTCTGTACCACAGCGAGCCAAGGTATACCAATGAATATCATTATTAGTAAGAGACATAAGTCTTCGAGGCCAACGCAAACCTTCTCGGTTTTCTGTGAAAATAGGGGACTCAGGTAAGTGTGAAACAATCCATTTGAACAACAAAGGTGCACAACATACAATGATTCCACCGCCTTGGCGATTCCTATGATGGACAGAGAAATACATGTCACCAAGTAAAGTCGGAACAGGATTTCCAATCAGAAAGATCTTTATGGCATTGATATCAACAAAGTTGTCGACATTGGGAAACAGAACCAACCCATAGATGAGCAAGGCTAGTATGGCTTCAAAAGCTATCATGCTACCAGTTTCGATGAAATCAAAGGCTTTCTTTACTAGGAAGTGTGAAGTTAAACCCGGGAGGTTTCCTTTGGTAGTCAAATTACTCTCTACTTCAGACTTTTTTATGTGGATACTTGATGCAATGACGTGTGACTTAGGAATGGCTTCCAAACCATTGAAGGGTATTTTGTCAGACACAGGAATACCTAAAAGATTGGCGTATTCTTCCAAGGTCGGTACCAACTGGTAGTCTGGAAAGGTAAAACAACGATAGACGGGATCATAGAACTGAACCAGAGTTTTGAGAAGTCCTTCATCAACATGAGTGTTCAGGATAGGCAAAAGCTTTCCATAACTTTTCCTAAAATTAGAAGGATCTTGTACAGAAGATGCTAACTCTCTCAGTTTTTCCACATCAGGCGCTTTGAAACCGTACTTTTTGGTATACCTTTTTTCCATAACTTAATCCTATAATGTTTGCAAAGAAAATTCTCTAAATTTTTGGAAAAATCATGTTTTTTTTTTGGAAAAAGATGGGTTTTTTGCATGGATGTATGAATGCATGGATGCATGGATGCCACATATTCAAACATGGTAAAGCGAACATGGTAGCGCAAACATGGTAACATGGTACTACAAACATGGTATACAAACATGGTAACGCAAACATGGTAACGCAAACATGGTAACGCATAAGTTCAAAGGTCCAAAGTCACGAGCATGAGGTCAGAGAACCAAAAAATGGGATAGTTCTAGTTAATCACCTGCACAACATGTTCTACTGATACGTCAGAGTCTACATTTTTCTTTCGGATATTACCGGCTTTCCACAATTAAACTCATGAGCCAGTAATATTCTCAAGAAAAACTCGTCTGAGTGTGGTTCTCCGCATGACAACTAATCCAAGTCTTCACCTGAATAGTTTCTGCACCACAACCTAATAAGGCCAAGATGGGTTGGGGTTCTACGGCCAACTCAGCTTCTACAGTTCAATGAAAGTAATAATGTCTTCGCTACGAAACATGCTAAACATATATTACCAACAAGGAACCTCCACTGAGCGGAAGGATTCTCACGTGCGCCTGCACATGACTATACCTCCACCTAATTCTTATGTGTACTTAATCCGGGTTAGGATTTGTCCATAATGTATCACTTGTAACAGAACCACGCAAGTAACAGAACCAGAACCACACATATAACAAAAAATGAAATGAAAAATAAAGCAAATAGAATTAACCCTTCCTTTGGAAACAATAAAAAGATGGTCCCCAGTGAAGTCGCCATTTTTCTGTCGCGGGCGAAAAATCGTATGTCTTTTTTCGGATGAGACACCTGATGCCTTCTTTGGGCTCGAGTGCTCAAAAAAATGATTTTTCTTTTGTACCGACCAAACTTTTTATTATTTCCAAAGGAGGAAAAGGAAAAAAGCTGCAATAACCTAAAAAGTGGGGGGAGAGATCTTTGGGTAAGAGGGTTGGTTATACGAAGGGAAGGTATTAGCACCCAACGTATCTATAGTACTCTATAGGTTTCTTTGCTTTGTTTTTCATTCCATGTTATTGAGAGGTTCTTGTGAAATAGGTGGGACCTAAGGTGTTTGTTTGATTATGCTCGCAAAGATCATCGCGATCCTCTGCATACATATCCCTTAGAGGGAATCAGAGCATCTGTAGCTCGGGGTCTACGGGTGCTAAGGTTTGAATGTTTTTTTTTGTTTTGTTTTGCTCGCCAAGGATCGACCTCGTGCCTACGTATTCTCAAAGGGATGTTGAGAAAGTCAGAGCAATCGTAGTTCCCACTTATGCTAGTGGAAGCAAAGGAAAATAGACAAATGTCGTCTAAATGCTAGATGTATCTAATCTATATCATCACATACATCTGTTTGATTTTTGTTTGAAAATCTTTTCATTATAAGCCCTGGGCTGTGCCACTTATGGCGCTTAGAATGATAAAGATGTTTTTGTTTAACCAGCCTTGTGGCAAAAGTTTCAATGAAGTCAGCCTTGTGACAAAAACTTTGATTAATCAGCCAGCCTTGTGGCAAAAGTTTCAATGAAGTCAGCCTTGTGACAAAAACTTTGATTAAGCATCCAGTACGGTGGTAAAACAGTTTGATTGATTAGCCAGCCTTGTGGCAAAAAGTTTGATTGATTGATTGATTGTTTGTGATGATATAGAAGAGATACTCCTAGCATAGAGATGAAAAATGTCTAATCTCCTAGGGTATTTGATTTGGATATTGGGGATGCTTATAAGAAGCCCGTGGGTCCTTGTACGAAGCCCAAGAGGAGGCTATCCGAGGGTCCTTGCATTGTAAGCCCAAGAGGAGGCTATGGGAGGGACAATCCAGGGTCCTTGCATTGTAAGCCCAAGAGGAGGCTATGGGAGGGACACTCGTTTGTACAAAGCCCAAGGGGAGGCATGGTATAGTTGGTTTGAGCTCTTAGAGCGATTTCACCGGGAAACCATACTCTATGTCCTAACCTAAACTAGTGAGATTCTTTGCACGAAGCCCAATAGGAGGCTATGGGGAACCTAGTGTTGTACTCAGTTGAACAAATATATATAACACAATCACAAACATGAACAAGTACGAACAAATATGAACGAGTACATGAACAAATATGAACAGTTATATGAACAGATATGAACAAGTATGAACAAGCACATATATATGACAAAGTGTGTGCATATAATGGAGTTTATGAAGGAAATATACCTGTAAGCATGCTCCATTTGTATACATAGGGGCTCGGGACTCATACTCGGGGAGAGGCCCTTTTGAGTTTATTCAAAGCTATGTAAACAGGTATTCACAAAGGGCTTGGGACTTATACCTACATGGAGGCCCATGTTTTATTTTATAAAACATGGTTGATTGTTTTATTTACAAACGCGAGGTTTGAAAAACTGTTTGAAAGTTATTGTTTTGAAAGAGGTTTTCTGTACAAAGGAAAACTGTATAAAAAAAGGAAAAGGGACTTATACTCTCTAATATTCGAGAGGCCCCATGTTTTATTTTCATAAAACATGGTGGATGCTTTTTGAAAAAAAGATGGTGAGGTTTGTTGTTTAAAAACTGTGAAGGTTTTGTTTTGAAGAAGTTTTCTGTTTAAAAAAAACTGTACAAAGAAAGACGAAAGGGACTTATACTCTCTAATATTCGAGAGGCCCCACATTGCTTTGAAAATCAATTGATCAATTAAAAAGATTTAATCAAATAGTTTCAAAAAGAAATGGTTTATCGTTTTTGAAAAGAATCGCGATCGCTTGTTCTAAAATGGTTTGAATTTTGAAAGAAGTTAATTAATCAAAATAAACAAAAAGGTTATCCTTAATTAACACTTAGATGATTAGGGTTTGCTCCAAAAATATTTACAAGTGATTAGATTTAAAAAATCAAGTGAAAAACAATATTTAAAAGTATTTAAAAAACTTAAAAACATGTCATTTTAAACTTAATTAAAAAAGTATTAAATGAATCTTTTTTTGTGATTTTTTTTAATATTGTCAAAATATGTATATTAAATAAAGAGTGTAAAAAAATGAAGTGAAAATAATGAATTTTGATTGGTTAAATTAATTAGTGAAGTTTGTTAAAAAATGAAAGAAAATAGGTTGCAAAAAAATTGGTTTTGTCTCCCCTAGGGCTTGAACTCACGCCCTCTCTCTCATCAGCCAAAACATGGACCAACTGAGCCACGCTTGTGGCTTGTTAAACATACGCGTTTGATAAAATATATTTTAAATCAAGAATTTGAATTTCTCAAACCAAATCTGGCGCCAAGAACACAACCCTAACTGATTTTCAAAATTCTTCAAAACTGTGTTGTTTTGATCGATCCAAGGGTCTATCTCACTCGGTTTTGGACGAGGAACATGATGACGACCTTTAATTTCATTTATTTTTGTTCTAAGATGATTAATCCTCTGATGAACACGAAGAACCCTAATATGACAAATCTTTGTGAAATCGTGTATGATCATGATATGATGCAATTGATTGAGGGCTATTATTCAGTGATGGTGCAGAAACAAGATAGTAACTCAGTTTTGCGTTTATGATGCATGTATGATAGAGTTTGAAGTTCAAGAACACTTACCTCAAAAACGGCCAAACTGGAAATTGAAATCGTGCCTGGAGGTGTTACAGATGCTTTGTGATGATCTGGATAGCTTCAATGATGATTATGGAAGGTGTCTGGATGCTTGGAACCAACTGAATTCATCTGAGCATGGCCATGGTACCCGATCTGCAGATGCTTTAAGAGTGAATCGAATTTGAAGATGGAGGTGTTTCAGATTGCTGGTGAGTGTTTGGATCATTCATATGAAGTATATGGATGGTGTTAGAAGTGTTGGTTTGGACAGATATAGCTTGGTATGGATTTTGGCATGATAAGGTTCAATATATGCAATTATGGAAGTGAGGTAGTGATTCTGAGATTTGAGGTGTTTTTGGGTGCATGAGTGATTCAAACACATCCCATATGATGTTTATGGTTTGCTAGAATCATCACTTTGGCCATAGCTTCAAGGATTTGGAGGTTAGGATTTCTACCTCACTTTGAAACATGAAACTTGCAATTCAAGAAAGAAAGAGAAAACCTATGCTTTGTGAGGTTTTGGTGTGATTTTGAATGAGGTAATGACCTCTATTTATAGGCCAAAGAGTCTGAACTCAGAGCTTTGCAACTTGCTTCAAGAAGTGATGATTTGGCTTAAGGGATAGAAAGGAATCTTTCACATTTAATGCAATGGTTAAAAGTAACTAAACCATGGTTATTTTGGCCAAGCTTCTTATCTCTTTCCTATCTGATCTTAAACCAGAAAATATCATTCAATCATTGCTTTGGTGTGTCATTACTTGCATTATTTGGCAAATTGGTTCATAACTTTGCAAAAATGGCTTGAAATTTCAAGTGAAATGGTCACTAATGTCAAAATTCAAAACCATAGCTACACTCCATATTTTTTCATGCTCTTGGACATTTTGGAAAGCTCATATTACATACTTCAAAACCCTAGTTGAAAGTTTCTTCAAGATCTTTAAGGAAGTGGGTGAAAAAGATCCATGAACTTTGAGAAAAATGAAGTTTCAAGTGAAATTTTCCAAAGATGCCAACTTTGAAGCTCCATATCTCTTAAATGGTTGATCTTATGGAAAAAAATTATATGTGTCAAAGTTGTTTATTGGATCAAAATCTACAACTTTCATGTTGGAAGTTTTTTTCAGTTTGTAGGTGAAATTTTGAGTTATTCCCTTCCAAAGTTTGGAAAAAACCATGAAAAACACAGAAATTTTTCTAAGTATGGAAAGTCAAACTTTTGACTTTTTGATTCTTGATTGATTTTCTTGATTTTTCTTGATCAAATGACTTCTCATATCATATATTGATGATTTAAAACTTCAAAAGTCATGTTTGACCAAAATTCCCCAAAAGTCAATGGTGATCTTGTACAGTTGACTTTTTCAGACGAATTGCGTTTCTGGAGATTTTAAATGAAACAGGCTATCCTCACCAAGTGGATGGTATGAATAAATCACATTGAAGCATTAGAGGATATTGAGCCATGGTTTGAGTTGTGGCACCATGTCCTGATTAAAAAGTCAGTTGTTCAGTGCATTAGGTCAAAAACCCTAATTGTCGACCTGATGAAATTGATGACTGTGGATCTTGAATTGAGATGCAATTTCCATTGGATATTGTCATAGGGATTATTTGAGGATGATTGAAACCTTTGATTGACTTCCTGGGGATTTTTAGGGTTTCCCAAATGTGATCCCTGATTTTAGTCCATGATAGTTCAAAACCCTAATTCTGATGATTTGAAATTTCACTGTTGATCAATCCTTGTGTAGGAGATGTCTTGAGTCAATGTATTAGGTCAAAATGATGTACTTGGGGTCTTGAGGTCATGTCCCAAGTCATTGGGTCACATCCTGAGCAAAAGTCAGGAGTATGCTATCTTCAGTCAAAACCCTAATCTGGTTGGTTCAGAGCCTTTGAGCTTGTTGAAATGAATCTCTGAGGACCAAATGTTGATTGTTGATAAAGATGATTCATTTGAGATGAAGGGAGAACAAAACCCTAATTGATTGTTACTTGTATTGATGAGTGATTTCTTGATTTAACCCTGCTGAGTCACAAGTAGCAAACACAAGCTATGCAATTTGTTAGAGATGCAAATGATGCATATGCAATGATATGAGGTGGTATCTTAGGTCAAAAATTGGGGTATGACACCCGTATGTTTTCAAAAGAACATTTTCTGGCGGCGCCATGACTCTTGCAACCATGGATGGTGATGAACTCCCGCATCCTGTGAATGCTGATGAAGTCAAGAATTACTTTGTCTAAAAAAGACAAAAGAACAGCTCGGTAAGTCGAAAACCCGCAAAGGGCGACTTAGACAAAAATGAGCGTCTCGGTGGACTGAAAACCCGAAAGAGCGGTCCAGGCAAAAATTAGAGACAATAAACAGAAAAATTTATCCTGGTAGATTGAAAACCTGAAAGGGCAATCTAGGCAAAAATTAAGGAATAATGACAAAGTAACTGCATCAGTTCGTACTTCGTCACCTGAGGAGTCTTTTTCATCAAAGGATCTACAATCAAATCATCGCCAATCTGAAGCAGCAAGCACAGTTGGAACTCAAAGTTGTTAGGGGAGAATAGTTGTTATTACTTTCAATGTAGCCTTTTCCGCATATTTACCATTTCCAACTTTTGTAAATACTCTATGGAATCACGCCTTTAGCTGGTTACCATCCTATTAAATAAATTTAAGCCTTGTGCCCATTTGTTTGCAATTCTTGATTTCTTCTAGCTTGCAAAATGACGCTTTAATTGTGTTATTCACTTTTGAAAGAAAAAGAAAAAAAGTTTTAAATGAATTTACTTCACTTTTTCAAAATAAAAGCGAAACGTTCCTTTGAGTTGTGAACAACAGAAGGAACATCAACAGTTATCTCCATAGGATGAACCAAAGATTATCCTTCAGAACTGTTCTTTTCCTCAAAAGAGATGATGAGACAATGGTATTCTTATCCCAGGAAAGAATTCTTAAGCCAATCGCCCCTTGCGGTAGAAAAGCTATTTTATCCCCAGTGAAGAAGATCTTTCATCTCCAGTGAAGAAGTTCTTCCATCTCAATAAGAAAGATGCTTGTCTTCCCCAGAGAAGTTGAAAGCATGCAACACAATTCATCACTCGTGTTATCTACACCGTGTTGAAGAACATTTTCCAAGTATCTGGTTGTATTGCGACGTCGGTCCTTGATCGGTCACCATTTCTACCTAATTTCTATCATGGATTCGGTCTAAATTTGTTGATTCGGTAACACTTTGATCAATGTTTTATTGTTTTTGTTTAAGTATTTCATGTTTGATTGTTTTTATGTTTACTTTGCATTATGTTTTAATTTAAGTTATTTAGATGCTTTTTATGCCGTTTGGTTAGTTGTGTACGAATTTCAGGTTTGAACAAGTCATCTTAAGTGTCAAAGCAACTATGAAGGAAGGAGAGGCAAGAGAAAGATGAAAATTCAAGGTTCTGGGGTCTAACACGGCCGCCCGTGCTTCCACGCACGGCCCGTGTCAGGAGAATGGCACTCTACATACAAAATCCAGGGACCACGCACGGCCGCCCGTGCTTCCACGCACGGCCCGTGACAGGATGGCTGGGAGCAAAAATAAAAATAAAGAGCAGCACGGCCGCCCGTGCGTCCAAGCACGGCCAGTGCTGCTGTGAGCGTGAAAACTTCCAATTTTAGGGCTTTTTCACTAAATCTCCACCTTGAGGGTACTTTAGACATTTCATTTGCCTGAGATTTGTACCTAGACTATTTAGTTGAGTTTGAGAGAATTATTTTGGGACTTTTGCATTATACGATAGAAAATCACAGAAGAGAGAAGATAACTTCATCAAGGGTTTCGGAGACGGAGAGATTCAACGGTGGACACCATTGAAGATCAAAGTTCCCAATTATCTTTGTAATGTCTAAATTCTTTACTTTGTCTTTCTTGAATATCATGAGAGGCTAAACCCCCCAATGCTAGGGGGGTGGTCCTGATTTGGTTTTTGTAATAACGATGAATTTGTGATTTCGTCAATACATTGGTTTATATTATTCAGTTAAATTATGCAATGTTCTTCATGTTTTCTTTATCGGACAAACAAGGATTAATCCATGGCTAACAAATACAGGACTGTAGTTGTTAGGGTTTGTGCATAATTTGATTATAGTAGATATCACCTAGGACTAGGGATACCCTATAATTACCACATAATCTTGATTATATAAAAGCTTGGTTTCAATTTAGGTTCCTAAGGACTTAGGATTTAGGTTGGCAGACCAAAGGTTTCCTCACTAAGGACTTAGGAGGAAACACCCTAAGGATGTGGTAACTGAATATTATGAACTTGTTGAAGAGATCTTAATTCTGAAAGTGTTACATGCCAAATCAACCACTCACCCTAGCATCTCATATATTTGATAACAAAACTCAATTTATTTTTCTCATTATTTTTCTTTGCAAGGATTAAATTCCCCAAAACCAAAACATTAGTTTTTGTTCAATTGAATTATATTTTACGAATCTGTATTTCCTACGCAGTCCTTTAGATCGACATTCGGGGAATTTCCCCTATTATTACTACAGAGGCAAAAATAGTACACTTGCTATTTTTCCGATCAAGTTTTTGGCGCCGTTGCCGGGGACTGCCAAAATATAGATTTTTAACTTAAGTTCAAATGAAATTTTGTTGCTCTGCGACTAAAATTTTATTTTTTGCACTTTTTATTTTTATTTTTTTTTCTTATTCTAAAAATTGTCTAATCTGTTTATGCGAGGTAAGGCCTCAGCTGAATTTCTTTTTGACGCAGAAATTGAAAGAACCTTGCACGCAAGGCGCAGACAAGCCCGTCGAGAAAAATTGGAATCTGAAGAAGAGATTATTTCAGTTCATTGTGGTTCAGATTCTGAAAGTGAAGAAGAATTTATGGGCGAGAATCCACCGCCACCTGAGAGGCTTCTCGGAGACTATGGTGCTACGAACACACCGGGTGGTAAACTAACAATTGTCAACCAACCGGTAAATGCGGCAAATTTTCAACTGCATCCGAGTACAATAAATCAGCTGGAACGAAAACCTTTCACCGGAAAGGTTAATGAAGATGCAAACAAGCACCTACAGAGATTTCTGACCATGAGTACAACTCTAAAAATTGAAGGGCATACAGAAGAGGCAAAGAAGCTGAGAATGTTCCCGTTCACATTAGCCGAGGAAGCAGAAGAGTGGTTCTATTCTCTTCCAGCAGGTAGTATCACATCATGGGAAGAGATGTAGAAGGCTTTCTTGAATGAGTATTTTCCCGCATATGTATTTATAAGGAAGAGGTATGATATCTTGAACTTCAAGCAGAAAGAGGGTGAACCCTTAGGAGATGCCTACAAAAGATTCAAAAGAATTCTAGTAGCATGTCCCACTCATAATATGGATAAGACTGAACAAATGCAAGTATTTGTCAATGGGCTCAGAATGAAAACAAAGCAGTTGATTGATACAGCAGCTGGAGGCTCAACAAATTTCACAACAGCCTCCGGCATCATCAAAATCATTGAAGCAATAGCTGCAAATGAACATTTGGAGTTGTATGACAGGTGTGCTAGCAAACCGGAGGGAATCATTGACCTTAAATTGGAAACTTCAAAAATCCGGGTTGAAGATGCTATAGCTGCAGAAGTTGAAAAGAGACTGAAGGCTATGAACATAGGTACACAACAGGTGGCTCAAGTTCAACAAGCTCAACCTGTAAGTTGTGAAATTTGCCAAGGTCCTCACCAAACTGTATACTGTGTTGCTACGCCCAAGCAGATTGAAGAAATCAAATTCCTAAGACAAAACAATCCGTATTCTAACACCTATAATCCAGGGTGGAAGAATCATCCCAACTTTGCTTGGAAAGATCAATAACAAAATCCTCAGAAGGCATAGTGGGAAGTAGCTATTGAGAGACTGGTTGGACAATGCTCTCAGTTTCAAGAAGAAACCAGAAACAACCAAAGGAACACCACAGCTTTGATCAAAAATCTAGAAGTTCAAGTGGGTCAAATAGCACAACATCTCACTCTACAGGCACAAGGTAGCTTTCCGAGTGCAACTGTGAAAAATCCGAAAGATCAAGAGAAGATTAATGCTGTTACTACAAGAAGTAAGAAAGTGGCAGAATCGGAAAAAGAAAAAGAGGAAATAGATGACCCCATGGTAATAGAGGTGGATTTGGAAATAAGAGAAAACCCAAAAGAGCCAGAAGTTGTGATACCACCGGTTAAACCAGTTGAAGAAAAAAATAAGAAAATGGCTGAACCGGCGATCAAACTACCTTTCCCTTCCAGAGTGACAAAGAAGGATTCAAAAGACAAAGACTTTGAGAAATTTACTGAATTGTTCATAAAGCTAGAGGTGAATTTACCCTTCTTCGAAGCACTTGAGCACATGCCATTGTATAAGAAATTTCTAAAGGAGGTAATGACAAAGAAGAGATCAGTGGAAGGAGAACAAAAGATTGCAACTGAGAAGTGCGGTTTAGTCTCGTCAGTAAGGAAGATCCCAACCAAGAGGAAAGACCCTGGAGCTGTGGCGATACCATGCACTATCAAGAATCGAATGTTCAAAAAGGCACTCATTGATTCTGGTTCCAGTGTGAGTTTAATGCCACTATCTATTTTCAAAAAGCTTGAATTGGCAGAGGTTAAGGAAAGTAAGAAAAAGTTAAGGTTCGCTGATCACACCACCAAGAAATCTTATGGGGTAGCTGAAGATGTACTAGTGGAGGTTGACAAATTTGTATTCCCTGTTGATTTCCACATCATGGACATTCCGGAAGACGGAGAAACACCTATCCTTCTTGGGAGACCCTTTTTGTTGACAGGCCGCTGCAACTTTGACATTGAAAAAGGGACACTAACGCTAAAATCATTTGATGAAGAAGTAACCTTGAAGATGTTAGGAGTTAAGAAACATAGGACATGTGTAAATGATCAAACTTCTGTGGATATGGCGGAAAGTGAAATAAAAGACAAAAGGCCTGAACAGCTCCAAGAAAAAGTCTTAAGCATAGCCTCTCGGGTGGAAACAACTCGGGGAGCTATCAAAAGTCCGAAGAAGGCTAAGGAAGTCAAGAAGAATGCGGGAAGTGAGTTGAAGAGAAAAGTGGTCCGTGCTTATCATCTTCATGAGTTCTTGGGTGAGAAAGTAACAAGCAACAAAGTTTGGAAAAGGAAATACCCTCCATAATAAAGGGTAATGGACCGTCGAGCCATGCGACGTTAAACGAAGCGCTTCGTGGGAGGCAACCCACAGTTTTAATAATTTATTTCTCTGTTTGTTTATTTTATTTTCAGGAAATAAAAGAGGGCATCTCTAATGAAAGCTCGGAAATACCCTCTGTAAGTAACCTCTCCAAGGCTTGTTCTAAAACATTGAGGACAATGTTTGGTTCAAGTGTGGGAGGGGTTCTTTTCATTTGCTTTTAATTGTTTTCCATTTTTGTTTTTGTTTGTGTGTTATGTTGACATTGTGTTATAGATCGACTTATGGATGTCGAATGAATGATGAATGGTATTTAGTGGATGAAAGTTGCAACCTGAACCTATTCCCCCGAGGCACCCTGGAAGTTGATGCAGCCGAAAGAAAAGTAACTGTTGGACGCAACTTGCGGATACTGGACAAAGAGGATTTTATGGTGTACCTACGCCGGAAAGAAGCCACATGACACGAGGAATGCTTTGGAACCTGTAAGCTTACCCAACATGGTGAGGTTATAAAAAGCCAAACACAACAGATTATCATCATGAGAGTTCATTCAGGTATGACTTTATCATTCTGATTTTGCGTATGTTCTACTGACACAACATAATATGAGGACACACACTGAGGCATTTGTTTGTTTTACCACCTGAGCCTTTCTAGCCATCGAAATTATATGTTTATCCGTTGTTACCCCAGTTGAGCCATATCCTTTTGTTTGTTATAACCATATATGTAACCCGCAGCCAAACACTTCCAACCCTTGCTCGGCATAAATGTTGTGGTTTTCAGAGTTGTACTAAAATCTAAGTTTGGGGTAGTAATCATCAAAGAAGAGGGCAAGTAAAAAAAATGAAAATAAAATTTTTGAGACATATGAATGTATGTCCCATAAAAAAAAGAAAGAAAGAGAAAAACTTGCCCGAATGAAAGACTCAGTTACATTAAGCACTCACGGAAGAATGAGTGAAGCAAAAGAGTCTAAGTCGAATAAATTCCCAATGTAACAAGTTGAGCACAATTACGAGAAACACAACATGAATGTTGAACCTAAAACCAATTGTTTATCCATTTCCTTGTGTATCCCACCGTACCTAAACCCCATTACAACCCAGAAGACCTCGAAAAGTGTGTGAACTTTGTTAGTGTAGTGTAGGTAGAATTTATTCAAAATTAAGAGTTGATATTGCATACCTTTATTTTGTGAGTGCAAAACACTTTAACCCTGAGAGATTTGGCGAGAAGTGTGAAAAAGCTTGCAGGTAAAAAGGTACTCTGATGTGGAAGTGTGGTAGAAAGTTTGGTTCGGCAAGCCAGAGATTCTAATAGAATGGTAGACGCAAGTTACGAATAACATCGGCAGTGTTGTGGAAAGAAAAATCCAGGGTGACCTCTGTTTGGTCTCTTGCATCGCTTGGGGACAAGCAATGAGATAAATTTGGGGTTGTGATCGGTCACCATTTCTACCTAATTTCTATCATGGATTCGGTCTAAATTTGTTGATTCGGTAACACTTTGATCAATGTTTTATTGTTTTTGTTTAAGTATTTCATGTTTGATTGTTTTTATGTTTACTTTGCATTATGTTTTAATTTAAGTTATTTGTGTACGAATTTCAGGTTTGAACAAGTCATCTTAAGTGTCAAAGCAACTATGAAGGAAGGAGAGGCAAGAGAAAGATGAAAATTCAAGGTTCTGGGGTCTAACACGGCCGCCCGTGCTTCCACGCACGGCCCGTGTCAGGAGAATGGCACTCTACATACAAAATCCAGGGACCACGCACGGCCGCCCGTGCTTCCACGCACGGCCCGTGACAGGATGGCTGGGAGCAAAAATAAAAATAAAGAGCAGCACGGCCGCCCGTGCGTCCAAGCACGGCCAGTGCTGCTGTGAGCGTGAAAACTTCCAATTTTAGGGCTTTTTCACTAAATCTCCACCTTGAGGGTACTTTAGACATTCAATTGCCTGAGATTTGTACCTAGACTATTTAGTTGAGTTTGAGAGAATTATTTTGGGACTTTTGCATTATACGATAGAAAATTACAGAAGAGAGAAGATAGCTTCATCAAGGGTTTCGGAGACGGAGAGATTCAACGGTGGACACCATTGAAGATCAAAGTTCCCAATTATCTTTGTAATGTCTAAATTCTTTACTTTGTCTTTCTTGAATATCATGAGAGGCTAAACCCCCCAATGCTAGGGGGGTGGTCCTGATTTGGTTTTTGTAATAACGATGAATTTGTGATTTCGTCAATACATTGGTTTATATTATTCAGTTAAATTATGCAATGTTCTTCATGTTTTCTTTATCGGACAAATAAGGATTAATCCATGGCTAACAAATACAGGACTGTAGTTGTTAGGGTTTGTGCATAATTTGATTATAGTAGATATCACCTAGGACTATGGATACCCTATAATTATTGTAACACCCGAGGCCGGAGAAGCCGAGGGGTGGTTGCACCACATGTAACACCTGAGGCCTAAGATGGCAAGGGTGGTCGCCACATCGGAATGAGAGGGAACCTGAGGCCGTGCAGGTATGGGACTGCATGGTTGAAGGAAGACTTATAAGGATTGATGGGTACTACCTATACCAACAAGATGCATCTTCTTTTTGGGAGCCCGTTCAATAAGAACTCCACAGTTAAGCGTGCTTGACTTGGAGTAGTATTGGGATGGGTGACCTTCTGGGAAGTTTCCCAGAAAGCGTGCGAGTGAGGTCAAAGCATGCTGAAAAGACCCGTGCTGGTTTGTGGGGTCAGTCGATCATCCCGAAAGCAATCTGGGGCGTTACAAATGGTATCAGAGCCAGACCTCTCCCAGTACGATGTGGTTCGAGGACGAACCATGCGGAAGCTGGTGGGCATGTAACACCCGAGGCCGGAGAAGCCGAGGGGTGGTTGCACCGCATGTAACACCTGAGGCCTAAGATGGCAAGGGTGGTCGCCACATCGGAATGAGAGGGAACCTGAGGCCGTGCAGGTATGGGACTGCATGGTTGAAGGAAGACTTATAAGGATTGATGGGTACTACCTATACCAACAAGATGCATCTTCTTTTCGGGAGCCCGTTCAATAAGAACTCCACAGTTAAGCGTGCTTGACTTGGAGTAGTATTGGGATGGGTGACCTTCTGGGAAGTTTCCCAGAAAGCGTGCGAGTGAGGTCAAAGCATGCTGAAAAGACCCGTGTTGGTTTGTGGGGTCAGTCGATCATCCCGAAAGCAATCTGGGGCGTTACAATTACCACATAATCTTGATTATATAAAAGCTTGGTTTCAATTTAGGTTCCTAAGGACTTAGGATTTAGGTTGGAAGACCAAAGGTTTCCTCACTAAGGACTTAGGAGGAAACACCCTAAGGATGTGGTAACTGAATATTATGAACTTGTTGAAGAGATCTTAATTCTGAAAGTGTTACATGCCAAATCAACCACTCACCCTAGCATCTCATATATTTGATAACAAAACTCAGTTTATTTTTCTCATTATTTTTCTTTGCAAGGATTAAATTCCCCAAAACCAAAACATTAGTTTTTGTTCAATTGAATTATATTTTACGAATCTGTATTTCCTACGCAGTCCTTGAGATCGACATTCGGGGAATTTCCCCTATTATTACTACAGAGGCAAAAATAGTACACTTGCTATTTTTCCGATCAGTCCTTCTCCAGTACATGCTTCTTTGTCTGTCAGTGTCATCAACATGCATGCAACATTCATGGCATTCATCATTCATCATACTTGCATCATTTATGCATTCTTGCATTTTTCAATGTTTGCTTTAAAAATCACTTGTTTAGGATATATCTATCCTCAAAAAAAAAAGAAGAAAAAGAAACAGGTATGGGCGTGTCATCTCTCCAAGTAGGTTGTCACCCATAAGCAAAAAGAACATCTTCTTTCTCCAGTTCCCCACTGAGATCATTCCTCGTGGAAGAAGGTTGCTTTAGTTTTTCCTCTCCAAAACGAAGGAGAAAACCCCCAGTGGAGTTCATCCCTCATTGGGTACAAGATCTTGTTTGACCGTTTCTTTCCAATTCATTCATGGATAGAACCCTGTCTTTACCAAGAGATTCAAATTCCGATTCCCCAAATAGAGTCGTGAAAAACAGACAATAAGCAATAGCCTCGTCATCTGAGCAGCTTATGTCTCTTTCAAAAGATTTCTCCTCTTAAGGAAATCGATCATGAAGACCATTTGACAATCAGGGCCTTATTACTGTTCACAAGGCTGAATAACCAGTAATTTCCCTAGCAAAGTCTCCAGAATCATTTTATCACTCGGCTGATAATTGATCATGTCTTCAAAACCACTATCACAAGGCTGGTAGTCGGTAACCTTTTTGTTCTGGTTATATTATTAAACATGTCTATCACCATGCTGATAGTCGGTAATATTAACCGAACCTTTGAAACTCTTTTTACCATGTCAAGTCTATCACCATGCTGATAGTCGGTAACACAGTTTCATACCTTTCACCTTTGCATTATTAAACAAGTCTATCCCCATGCTGATAGACGATAATGTCGATAGGTAAGCTTTTCTTACAAAGCTATCATTCCCCGGTGAAGCATACACTTGCTTTCCCGAAAAGAGAAAAACGGATTCTCTTCCTAAAACGGATTGAGACATCCTTCCCAATCTCTTATCCCCAGTGGAGTCAGTTTTTGATATCCCTCAGTAAAGAAATCCTTGCATCATTCGCGATCTTGGTATCTTATGTCCAAAATTCGCGTCTTCTGATATTTAAGTCTCTTCCACCCCATCAAAACGAAGATTTTCAATCTTCATATCTCAGGTTGAAGAAACTTAAATAGGGGCATCTGTCATACCCCAATTTTTGACCTAAGATACCACCTCATATCATCTGCATATGCATCATTTGCATCTCTCACAAATTGCATAGTTTGTGTTTGCTACTTGTGAATCAGCAGGGTTTAAACAAGAAATCACTCATCAGTACAAGTAACAATAAGGGTTTTGTTCTCCCTTCATCTCAAAAGAACCATCTTCATCAACAGTCAACATTTGGTCCTCAAAGATTCATTTCAACAAGCTCAGAGACTTTGAATCAACCAGATTAGGGTTTTGACTGAAGATAGCATACCCCTGACTTTTGCTCAGGATTTGACCTAATGACTTGGGACATGACCTCAAGACCCCAAGTACATCATTTTGACCTAATCTATTGACTCAATACATCTCCAACACAGGGACTGATCAACAGTGAAATTTCAAATCACCAGATTAGGGTTTTTGAACTATTAGGGACTGAAATCAGGGATCACATTTGGGAAACCCTAAAAAGCCCCAGGGGATCACTCAAAGGTTTCAGTCATCTTCAAATAATCCTTATGACAATATCCAATGGAAATTACATCTCAATTCAAGATTCAGAGTCATCAATTTCATCAGGTCGACAATTAGGGTTTTTGACCTAATTCACTTGAACCACTGACTTTTTAATCAGAACATGGTGCCACAACTTAAACCATGGCTCAATATCCTCTAATGCCTCAATATTATCCATTCATACCATTCATTTGGTGAGGATAGCTTGGTTCATTTGAAATCTCCAGAAACGTGATTCGTCTGAAAAAGTCAATTGTACAAGATCACCATTGACTTTTGAGAATTTTGGTCAACCATGACTTTTGAAGTTTTAAATCATCAATATATAATATATGAAGTCATTTGATCAAAGAAAATCAAGAAAATTAATCAAGAATCAAAAAGTCAAAAGTTTGACTTTCCATACTTAGAAAAATTCTAAGTGTTTTTCAATGGTTTTTTCCAAACTTTGGAAGGGAATTTCTCAAAATTTCACCTACAAACTGAAAAAAACTTCCAACATGAAAGTTGTAGATTTTGATCCAATGAACAACTTTGTCACATAAAATGATTTTCCAAAAGATCAACCATTTAAGAGATATGGAGCTTCAAAGTTGGTATCTTTTGAAAATTTCTCTTAAAATCTCACTTTCTTCAAAGTTCATGGATCTTTTTCACCCATTTCCTTAAAGGTCTTGAAGAAACTTTCAACTAGGGTTTTGAAGTACATAACATGAGATTTCCAAAATGTCCAAGAGCATGAAAAAATATGGAGCATATCTATGGCTTTGAATTATGCATTTAGTGATCATTTTCACTTGAAATGTCAAACCATTTTCACTAAGTTTCAACACTACATGACCGATAATGCAAGTAATGATGCATCAATGCAATAATTAAGAGATATTTTCTGATTTGAAGATCAGAATGGAAGAGGATAAGAAGCTTGGAAGATTAACCATGGTTAAGTCACTTTTAACCATTTGCATTTAATGTAAAGATTCCATTTTATCTCCAAATGCCAAATCACCATTCTTTGATCAACTTGCAAAGCTCTGCATTCAGAATCCTTGGCCTATAAATAGAGGTCCAAACTTCATTCAAAATCACACCAAAACCTCATAATCATAGGTTTTCTTCTTCTTTCTTGAATTGCAAGTTTCATAGTTTTCAAAGAGGTAGAAATCTCAACCTTCAAATCCTTGAAGCTATGGCCAAGGTGATGGTTCTAACAACTTTTAAACATCATATGTGATGTGTTTGATCCACCCACACACCCCAAAAACACCTGAAATTCAGAATCATCATCTCACCTCCATATTTGCATATATTGAACCTTATCATGCCAAAATCCATACCAGGCCAATTCTATCCAAACTAACCTTCTAAACACCATCCATATACTTCATATGAATGATCCGAACGCTCACCAACAATCTAAAACACCTCCATCATCAAATTCGATCCTCACTCCAAGCAACTGCAGATCGGGTTCCATGGCTATGCTCAGGTGAATTCAATCCATTCCAAGCATTCAAACACCTTCCCTAAGGTCCATTGAAGCTGTTCAGATCATCAAACAACAACTGGAACTTCTCTTTTGCAGAAATCAATTTCCAGATTTGCCGTTTTTGAAGGTCAGTAATATGAACTTCAAACTCTATCATACATGCATCAGAAACAAAATATTGATATACCATCTTGTCTTTGCACCTATGAGGATCATTAACCCTCAATCAATTGCATCATAACTTGCATACACACGATTTCACATTGAATTTCAGTTCTAGGGTTCTTCATGTTCATACAAAAATTAACCACCTTAGAGCAAAAATAAATGAATTGTGAGATCACCATCATGTTCTTCATGCAAAACCGAGTGAGATAAACCCTTTACTTGATCAAAACAACACAATTTTGAAGATTTTCGAATTTCAGTTGAAGGTGTGTTCTTGGCGCCATTTTGTGATTCAGAAAATTCAAAGGTTTGTTTTTAAATATAATCAATGGAACGCGTGTGTATTACAAGCCACAAGCGTGGCTCAGTTGGTAAGTGTTTTGGCTGGTGAGAGTGAGGGCGTGGGTTCAAACCCTGGCAGGACCAAACCTTATTTTTTTTAACACTTATTTTCTTCAATTTTCTTAACAACTTTAACTAATTAATTAACTAACCAAATCAATTCATTTTTGCTTCATTTTTTGTACACTCTTTATTTAACACATATATTTTATGAATATCAAAAAAAATCACAAAAAAATATTTATTTAATATGTTTTTTATTAGGTTTAAAATGACGTGTTTTTAAGTATTTTTAATACTTTAAATATGGTTTTTTATTTGATTTTTCAAACCTAATCATTTGTAAATATTTTTGTGATCAAACCCTAATCTTTTAGGTCTTAATTAAGCATGAAATTTGTTTTTATCTTAATTAAGTTGACTTTTGTCAAAAATTCAAACTGTTTTTCAACGAAGCGATCAACTGTTTTCAAAAAAACTTTTCAAACTGTTTTCAAAAACGACAAACTTAACAAATCAATCAACCATGTTTTATAAAATAAAACATGGGCCTCCACATAGGTATTAGTCCCATTCCTTTGCATGAAATTAGGTATTTCATTGTACATACACCTTTTTGTACATACCTCGATCAATTTGATTTTTAACCTCGAATAACAAATCAAAAATGAAGGTTTTCTTTAAATCTTCCCAAAAATACCATGGGCCTCCATGTAGGTATAAGTCCCAAACCCCCTTTGTAAATACTTGTTTACATAACTTCTGAATAAACTCAATGGGCCTCTCCCCGAGTATAATTCCCGAGCCCCCGTGCATACAAACGGATCATGCTTACAGGTATATTTCCTTCATAAACTCCATTGTATACACACACCTTGACATATATATGTAATTGTTCATACTTGTTCATATACTTGTTCATGTTTGTTCATACTTGTTCATATTTGTGATTGTGTTATATATGCTTGTTCAACTTAGTACAACACTAGGTTCCCCATAGCCTCCTATTGGGCTTCGTGCAAAGAATCTCCTTAGTTTAGGTTAGGACATAGAGTATGGTTTCCCGGTGAAATCGCTCTAAGAGCTCAAACCAACTATACCATGCCTCCTCTTGGGCTTCGTACAAACGACTTGTCCCTCCCATAGCCTCCTCTTGGGCTTACAATGCAAGGACCCTCGATTGTCCCTCCCATAGCCTCCTCTTGGGCTTACAATGCAAGGACCCTCGGATAGCCTCCTTTTGGGCTTCGTACAAGGACCCACGGGCTTCTTATAAGCATCCCCAATATCCAAAACAAATACCCTAGGAGATTAGACATTTATCATCTCTATGATAGGAGTATCTCATCTATATCATCACAAACAATCAATCAATCAAATTTCTTTTTTGCCATAAGGCTGGCTAATCAATCAAACCTTTTTGCCACCATACTGGCTGATTAATCAAAGTTTTTGCCACAAGGCTGGCTTCGTCGAAACTTTTGCCACAAGGCTGATTGATTAATCAAAACATTTTGTCACAAGGCTGACTTCATTGAAAGTTTTTGCCACAAGGCTGGCTAATCAAACTTGTTTTTGCCACAAGGCTGGCTAAACAAAAATCATCTTTATCATTCTAAGCACCATAAGTGGCACAACCCAGGGCTTATATTGAAAAGATTTCAAACAAAAAACAAACAGATGTATGTGATGATATAGATTAGATACATCGAACATTTAGATGACATTTGTCTCTTATCCTTTGCTTCCACTAGCATAAGTGGGAACTACGATTGCTCTGACTTTCTCAACATCCCTTTGAGAATACGTAGGCACAAGGTCGTATCCTTGGCGAGCAAAACTTCTCCCTCAAACCACTCAAACCTTAGCACCCTTAGACCCCGAGCTACAGATGCTCTGATTCCCTCTAAGGGATATGTATGCAGAGGATCGCGATGATCTTTGTGAGCATAATCAAACAAACATCGTAGTTTCCCACCTATCTCACAACAAAATCTCCTCCATAACATAGAATGAAATGGACATAACAAAGAAACCTATAGAGTACTATAGATACGTTGGGTGCTAATACCTTCCCTTCGTATAACCAACCCTCTTTCCCAAAAAACTCTCCCCCCACTTTTAAGGTTATTGCAGCTTTTTTCCTTTTCCTACTTTGGAAACAATAAAAAGTTTGGTCGAAAAAAACAAAAATCATTTTCTTGAGCCCAAGCCCAAAGAAGGCATCAGGTGTCTCATCCCCGATTGATTTTTTTTCACGCGACAGGTATGACACACTGTTGCGCCTATTCCTAGTCAGAATGCTGATACCCGAGGTAAAGGACCGATAACTGAACCCACCCAGACACCAGTTGAGACCGTTACTGAAAATCCATCTCTTGAAGAAACCAACTAGTTCTTGAAGATTATCCGCAAGAGTGATTATGAAATTGTTGAACAGATAGGGCATACTCCCTCCAAGATCTCTATGTTGTCACTACTAAGCTGTTCCAAGACTCATGCTAAAGCTATGATGAAGTATCTAGAGGCTTCCCATGTGCCACAAGAGATTTCTGTCACCTAACTCGAGAATTGTATTGCAAACCTGACGACACATAACTACCTTGGGTTTTCTGATGCTGATCTAAGTCCCAGTGGAAAGAATCATAACAAGGATCTTCACATCTCCATTGAATGTGGGGGCACCACTCTGGCCCATGTACTAGTTGACAATGGTTCGTCTCTGAATGTGCTACCCTAAATAGTATGGGACAAACTCAACCCTGAAGGAATCGTGCTGAAATCTAGTGATGTGATAGTGAAAGCTTTCGATGGTTCAATGAGTACGGTATATGGTGAAGTGGAGCTCCCAATCAGAGTAGGTTCCCAGACTTTCAACACTGTGTTCTATGTGATGGACATCCATCCCGCTTATTCCTGTCTACATGGGCGCCCTTAGATACATGGGGAAAATGTTGTGACCTCAACTCTGCACCAAAAACTGAAATACCGGGCAAAAGGCAAGATCGTCACTGTGTATGGTGAGGAGGAATATGTGGTGAGTTTCATAGATGAGACCAAGTATTTTAAGTTTATTGGAGAAGCTTTTGAATCTCCCCGTCAGGCGTTCGAGTTGGTCCCTAAAGTGGTTCCTGAGACTAAGCATATCCACACTGTTCCTAAAGTCACTAGAATTCCTCCTACAATGGCTTCTCTGAAAGATGCTAGGGTTGTGGTTGAAGAAGGTGGTTGTACTATCTGGGGGCAACTCCCTGATATTCCTTACAAATCCAACAAATGGGGTTTAGGCTGCACTTCTAAAGATTAGAGTGGAGGACAACATTCTCGTCCAGAAGGTTTGAAATATTGTTTCATCAACAAAGGGGTCAATGCCATAGGAGAAGATGAAGATGACTGCAACCTGGACAAGTGGATCTTTCCCACATTGGAAAAAGGGTTGGACAACTAGAAGACTGAAGACTTTGTCTCTATCTCCTATAGTCTGGAGTAATTGTCGTTCTTAGTTTTGTTCTCCTTTCCTTTATGTTTTCCAATTTTACTTTCTGTATTTCAATAAACAATAAACTTTAAAGCCGTGTGCCTTGCCCGGGGCACAACGATCCGTTGTTACGGTTTGTCATTTCATAAGCATATTTTCATTCAATAAAGCATTAGACGTTTCATATTGAAATTGTGTGTTCGCTTTTATTTTCTTTACTCTTTTATAGCTATGTGTTCTTACACACACCCACACAATGCACTGCAGATCCATATTCACTCTGGATCCCGTTGATAACGACTCTGCTATTGCTAAATATGACTTTGAAAATCCGCTCTACCAAGATGATGATGAAGATGAGGAAGATTGAGAAGTTCCCAGAGAACTTGCCCGACTGCTAGAGCAAGAAGAAAAGACTATACAGCCGCACGAAGAGCCAATTAAGGCTGTGAATATAGGCACTGACGAAGAAAAGAAAGAAATCAAGATAGGGGCCGAACTAGAAGAGAGTGTCAAACAGAGATTGATCCAGATGCTACAAGACAATGTTGAGATATTTGCTTGGTCTTACGAAGATATGCCTGGGCTCGATACTGATATTGTGGTTCATCGTCTGCCTATCAAAGAAAGCAGTCCTCCGATTAAGCAGAAACTACAAAGAAGCAGGCCTGACATGGCTCAGAAAATCAAGGAAGAGGTTGAGAAACAGTTCAATGCCAGTTTCCTAAAGGTTGTGAGCTATTCACCATGGATTCCCAATATAGTCCCGGTACCTAAGAAGGACGGAAAGGTCAGAATGTGTGTAGACTATAGAGATTTGAATCGAGCAAGTCCCAAGGATGATTTTCCCTTACCACATATTGATATCCTAGTTGATAGTACTACGCAATGCAAAGTGTTTTCTTTTATGGATGGATTCTCAGGTTATAATCAGATCAAGATGGCACCCGAAGATATGGAAAAGACAACTTTCACTACCCCTTGAGGCACCTTTTGTTACAAAGTCATGCCGTTTGGGTTGAAGAATGCAGGGGCAACGTATCAGCGTGCAATGGTAGATCTGTTCCATGATATGATTCATAAAGAAATAGAGGTCTATGTTGATGATATGATTGCGAAATCCAACACTGAAGCAGAACATTTGGTCCACCTGCAGAAGTTGTTAGATAGATTGAAGAAATACAAGTTGAGACTGAATCCAAACAAGTGTACTTTTGGGGTGAGGTCTGGTAAGTTACTAGGGTTTGTTGTCAGCAGTAAAGGTATTGAAGTCGATCGTGCAAAAGTAAAAGCCATACAAGAAATGCCTGCTCCACGAAATGAGAAAGAAGTTAGAGGATATTTGGGACGTTTGAACTACATTGCCAGGTTTATTTCCCATCTGACCGCTACTTGTGAGCCAATCTTCAAGTTACTGAGGAAAGATCAAGCAGTGAAATGGAATGAACAATGTCAAGAAGCTTTTGACAAGATCAAGAAGTACCTTTAGGAACCTCCGATTATGATACCACCAGTTGAAGGAAGACCTCTCATTATGTACTTAACAGTATTGGAGAATTCAATGGGGTGTGTATTGGGGCAACATGAGGAGTCTGGTCGAAAATAGCATGCAATATACTACCTTAACAAAAAGTTTACCGACTGTGAAACAAGATACTTACTGCTCGAGAAAACTTGATGTGCTTTGGCATGGGCTGCTCGCCGACTGAGACAGTATATGTTGAACCATACCACTTTATTGATATCTAGAATGGATCCTATCAAGTATGTGTTTGATAAACCCGCTCTCTCCGGACGAATAGCAAGATGGCAAATGATGTTAACAGAGTACGACATTCAATACACGACACAGAAAGCAATCAAGGGAAGTGTGTTGGCAGACCACATGGCCCAACAAGCTGTAGACGATTATCAATCTATGAGTTTTGAATTCCCAGATGAGGATGTTATGTTTGTTACTGATTACAAACAACTCGGTCCGGATGAAGGACCTGAACCAGGGTCCCGATGGACCATGGTCTTTGACGGAACTTTGAATGCACTTGGTAATGGTATTGGCGTTGTGATTATCTCTCCGGCAGGTGGACACACTCCATTTACAACAAGATTGTGTTTCGATTGTACCAACAATATGGCGGAGTATGAAGCATGTATCTTAGGTCTCAGAGTTGCTATTGACTTAAGAATCAAGTTCTTGGAAGTATATGGGGATTCAGCCCTAGTAATTAGTCAGATCAAAGGAGAATGGGACACGAAGCATCCTAACCTCACGCCTTACAAGGATTTGGTGCTATCTTTGATTCCTTAATTCAAAGAGATTACTTTTGAACACATTCCACGAGAGGAGAATCAATTGGCAGACGCATTAGCTACTATGTCATCCATGTTCAAGGTTAGATGGGACAATGAGGCTCCTATAGTTATTATTGAAAGACACGACGAACCGGCATACTGTTACGAGGTAGCTACTAACGAGGTTAAAGAAAAACCATGGTTTCATGAAGTAAAAAGATATCTCGAATCTCAAGAATATCCTGAAGGGGCATCTATCAATGACAAGAAGTTCTTAAGAAGGTTTCCTTCCAAATTCTTCCTGAGCAATGATATCCTATACAAGCGTAATCATGATTCAACTCTGCTTCGTTGTGTGAACAAGAAGGAAGCAGAAGAGATTATGGAAGACATGCATGACAGTATCTTTGGAACTCATTCTAGCGGACACACTATGGCTAAAACGATTCTGAGAGCGGGTTATTACTGGTCAACTATGGAAACTGAATGCCATCAGCATTCTATAACTTGTCACAAATGCCAGATATATGCTGACAAAGTACACGTACCTCCAGTTCCCCTAAATGTTCTGACTGCTCCTTGGCCTTTCGCAATGTGAGGCATTGATATGATCGGGGAAATCAAACCTACTGCTTCCAATGGACATCGTTTCATCCTTATGGCCATTGATTACTTCACCAAATGGGTAGAAGCTGCTTCTTTTGCTTCCGTTACTAAGAATGTGGTGGCCCGATTCATTAAGCATAACCTCATCTGTCGGTATGGCATCCCCGAAAGGATTATCACAGACAATGGTACCAACCTGAACAACAAGATGATTACTGAGCTCTGCACACAGTTCAAAATCAAACATCACAATTCTTCCCCCCTATAGACCAACGATGAATGGCGCAGTTGAGGCCGCCAACAAGAATATAAAGAAGATCGTACAAAAGATGACAGTTACTTACAAGGATTGGCATGAGATGTTACCATTTTCTCTTCATGGTTACCGCACTTCGGCACGTACTTCAACCGGGGCAACACAATTTTCACTAGTCTATGGCATGGAAGTAGTATTACCGATTGAAGTTCATATTCCATCTCTGAGGATCATGAAGGATGCAGAGCTAGATGAAGATGAATGGATCCAGACTCGACTAGACCAGATAAACCTAATTGATGAGAAGAGGCTTGCGGTTGTTTGTCATGGGCAGCTATATTAGAAGCGTATGATCAAGGCATTCAACAAAAAGAGTCAAGCAACAAGCATACCAGACTGGTGACTTGGTTATAAAGCGAATTATTCTACCGCAAGGTGATCCTAGGGGCAAGTGGACTCCCACATATGAGGGACCATTTGTAATCAAGAAGATGTTCTCTGGATGAGCTATGATACTTACTACTATGGATAGCGAAGATTTTCCACACCCAGTGAACGCAGACATTGTCAAAAAATACTATGCATAAATAAGACCCACTAGGTCGACGTGCCTAGGCAAAAGTAAGGGCATCCCGGCGAACCAAAAAGGTTCGAGCAAAAGTTAGGGATATATACATAAAAATGTACACCCGGCAAGTTGAAAACTCGAAAGGGCGACTTGGGAAAAAAAGGGTATCCTGGTAGGCTAAAAACCTGAAAGGGAAGCCTAGGAAAAAGTTAAGGATTAAAGCGTACGACTATGTCTCGTTCAGATCACTCATCATTCAGTTTTATCAGCAATATCAAGTTCAAAGGGCACGGACTGATTCAATCATCTTCCTCCAACAAGCAAGGGATGAGATGCTCGAAGGCATAATGGCAATAGCAGAATTGAAACTCAATAGGATTATTCCCATATAGCTGTTTTTCTTTTATTTTACTTTGTATCTTTAAAAAAAAAACACACAATAATGTTCTCTTATCATTTGGCCTATTCATGGCCCTTTCTTAATTCAAGTCATTTCCTTTTCTACTCTTCTAAGTATTTCTTTCTTTCTCGAATGCGCAAACGTCCAATGATAATCTTGAATGAACATATGCATATGAACATGATTAACATTTATCTTTTCCTTTGCAAAATATTTGTATGTTTGTAAAAGACAGAAAAGGCAATTAGACGATGTCTAAGTAATCCAGGAGTTCTCCCTCGGAGTCAATAGTCTGGAAAGATCCCCACAGAGTAATCTTCCCAAAAGATATTCGATTCCCCAACAAAGTTTACGTCTTCAACACTACCGGTTCGACGATACTTCTCTCCAAACAGGATTATTCATATCTCCTATCCCCGGTCAAGGCACATCAAAATCAGGCATTCAAACTGCTTTCATCCCCAAGCAGAAATCATAAATCTCCAACTGTACATCTTCAAAACAAAATGAGACATCAGGATCCCCATCAAGACATTCCAAAAAAGCATAAATCATAAATCATACATCGCATGTAGCCCTAAGTCATGCATGATATACAAAGTTCCTCATTTATTTTGAGGACTCCATCTCATTTATTACATGCATCATAAACATTGCATAAAACTGACATTATCTTACAAGTACATTACAAAGACAATCAAAGATTCAAATCTGAAATTCATTTAAGGCAAAGCCTAACGCACGACCCATTCTGACAATTATTAGATTCGGTCTAACATACGACCCATCCTCAGTAGCCTAACGTATGGCTTATTCAGAGTTATCAATACATTTGACTCGGTCTAACGAACGACCCATCTTTGACAGCCTGACGCATGGCTCATTCCGATACTTCTCAGAATAGTGGATCCAGTCTAACGTACGACTCATCCGAGCTCAGCCTAACGTACGGCTCATTCTATTACTTCTCAAACACAAAGGATCCAGTCTAACCTACGACTCATCCTAGAATACAACCTGAAGTACTGTGAACTCTAATAACTATCAACACAAGGGAACCTGGTCTAACGTATGACCTATCCTTCAGCCTAACGCACGACTTTCCAAACATTTATCAAATAAAAATTGGATCCGGTATAACGTACGACCCATCCTACATCCTAACTTACGGCTTTCCATACATCTATCGATGCAAACTGGACCCAGTCTAGCGTATGACTCGTCCTAAAAGTATAGCCTAACGTATGACTTACTTTGACACTTATCAATACAGCGGATTCAGTCTAACGTACGACTCATCCTAAGCATATCCTTCAGATATAGCCTAACGTACGACGTATTCTGACTCTCAAGTCTATCAAGCTGGATGGCATCTTTAAGCCCATCTCAATCAAGTCTCCCAATATCCTAGTGGCATCTCTAAGCCCATCCCCGATGGTGCAAATTTCTGATACTCTAGTGTTCAATCCTCTTCCACCTTCAGATACCGACTGGCATACATCTTCAGGTTTAAGAAGATTGAACAGGGGCAGCTATCATACCCCAAAATTTACCCATCTCATTCCTCCTATTCAAGCTCATACCAAAGTTCAAGGCTCAAAGACACATCCTCCTAAACAATGGCTCAATGAACTAGGGTTCTGATTTCTCTGAAGAAAATCAATGAATCAAAGTCTCCAATGGATTTCATATGGCCTATGATGCTTCAAACTATCTCTATGGAAAAGTATAAGCTTCAATTCTAAGGATTGCCAGTCAAATGATCAGAAAGTCAACAGTCGACTAGTTTGACCTAAAAGTCAACTGTGGTCAAAGTACAGTCAAAACTCCTAATTTTTTGTCAACATCCTTATTTTGAATTATCATTCATAATTTGATAATTTGATCAAGGATTGATCACGATTCATCAAGGAAAGTCCAGAAATCAACAAAACCTAAAGTTTCTAAATTAGGGTCTTTTGACTAAAAGACAACTAAACTTTGACCAGCCATAACTTTCACATGGAACATCAGAAATTTCTCATCTAAAGCTCATTTTGAAGGAAATTAAATTATCTACAACTTTGTATCTCACAAGCCAAGTCTAAAAATGCTTCATTTGAGAGATATGGATCAAAACATTACAGGTCCTTTTTGAAAGTCAACCAAAAGCAGTTTTTTGTCAAAGCCAATATCATCAAGATAAAATCCTCAAATGGAAAAAAGCTTCTAAAGTGGCTTATAGAGGACATCTCGAGGTTTCCAAAAAGTCCTAGAACTCCTCCAAAACTTAAAAATTGAGGAAGATATGCCTTGTCAAAGTTGGACAATTTTAAGGGGAAATGTGAAATAAAAGGCTCCAAAATGAATCTTTTTGCAAAGAGACCCAATCTTTTTTGGCCCAAGCTTGATCCCCAAGGTATCCAAGGCCCCAAATATGATTGCCACAAATTTTTGATTTTTATTTGTTTTTTTATGAATTATTAGTTAATTAAAAATGATAAATAATTCATATAAATTATAGAAAATCAAATATTTGATTTGGAATCATATGGGAATCAAATCCAATCACCATTCACACCAAAATACCAATCAAGTTCCGTGCATATCTTATTTGTAACAATTGAATCAAATATTGGACAAAAATAGAAAGATTATGAACCAAATTCCAATCAAATTTTCAAGATTGCAAATCCATGATTCAATAAGATTTCTTCTTGTTTTATTAACCTAATTCACACTACTATAAGTAGTGAACAAATTCAGACCCTTCGGATACGTTTTTACAGCATCAGAAAGCCCTAATTCGAGCATTCAAAAGTCAAGAAATCTCAATATCGTTTTTGGAGTTTGAGGCCAATTCAAAGCATTGCGAAAGTTCCAAACGATTCTCAGGAGATCACTGAAGCTGTTCCAATCCTCCCACACGAGCAACACCCCTAGAATTACCTCCGTTTTAACAAGGTAAGTCGTTACTTTTTTTGGATTCGATTACGCTAATCCATGCATCATTCTTGAAATTTGATTGCGTATTATTGATCCTCATGCTATTTGGAACGTTTATGGGTCGTTGTTTTGATGTTTGCGTGAATATACATTGATATGCCATTGTTGAATATTAGGGTTTTGTCATACCCTAATTTTTGACCCCCCTGAGATGACATATCTTCAGAATTTTCATCAGGTCAAAACAAGTACCCAGAGCAGTCATTTCTTCATCTGGCATTCAATCAAGGATGTTCAAAGACAAGAAAACTCAGGCAAAGGATCAGTCAATAGAAGGATTAGTCTCCAACACAATCATAGGACTCAAAAGCTTCATTTTTATATTCACCTATGATTGATTAGACACCCAGTCATTTGAGTACAGGTTTACTCAGGTTACCAGACTAGGGTTTTTGAGCCTATCAAGGACTAAAATCAGGGATCATCATTGGGAAACCCTAAAAAGCCCCGGGGGATCATTCAAAGACATAAATCATCTTCAAATAGCTCATATGACAAGATCCACTGGACATCACACCTCAATTCAAAGCCTACAGTCATCATTTTCATCTGGTCGACAATTAGGGTTTTTGACCTAATTCACCAGGATAGTTGACTTTTAATCAGGGCATGGATCCAAAACTCAAGACATGATTCAAGAACCTCTACTACCTCAATATAACCCATTTACATCACTCATTTGAGGAGAAGATCTTAATTCCACACAAAAGTCCAAAATCTCACTTTATCTGGAAAAAGTCAACTGTATGGGATCACCTTTGACTTTTAAGATTTTTGGCCAAACCATGACTTTCAAAGATCAATATCATCAATATATGGATATTAAAGTCATTTGACCAAAGAAATTCAAGAAGAATCATCAAGGAGCAAAAAGTCGGGAATTAGGGTTTTTGAGGGCATTGTGGGAACTCAAAATTTCACCTACACAACTCAAAAAACTTCCAACATGAAAGTTGTAGATCTTGCAAAATAAAACAACATCTTACAGAGAAACTTTTTTCAAAAGATCAACCATTTAAGAGATTTGGAATTTTCAAGCTTTAGGTTATAAAAACTTAGAAATTTTTCTAAGTGTTTTAACCTAGTTTTCATCCTACTTTGGGCTCATTTTTCACAATTTTCCCAAATGATTATGAAGAAACCATAAACTAATGATTTGAAGTAGATGTTTAGGGCTTTCCAAATTATGCTCAACCTTCCCCAAATTCATTTTGAGCTAAGAGTTATGCTTGTTCAAAGTTGGCACCATGAAGTAAAATTATAGGTCATGCATCATTTTTGAACTTTGCAATTTTGTGCACATGACCTCACTTATGGATGCTACACGACCCATAACACATCTGAAAACATGCCATGCATTCATTTCCATCATGACATGAGAATTGAGGAAGATTCCCAAAACAAGAACATGTGATTATGTAATGATTACATTTGGGAATTTATGGCAAATTGATGAATCACCCAAGGAATCTTCTCACCAACCAATTAGAGCTCACTCTGCATCAGAAATGTTCCCTAAGATCATATAGGATCAATGGATGGGGGGGCTGGCTCGAAATTGCAATGATCACTCTTGGATATTCCTTGAAATTTCTTCATGACTAAGAAACCAAACTCACTTCACTAAGCAAGCTCACTATACACAATTGCTATGAATCAATTGCCTATAAATAGAGGGCTCTTTCTCATTTAGAAAACACACCAAAGCAACCATATTCCTTGCTTTCTCTTTCTCTTCTCATGCTTATGGTTTTTCAAAGTTCTTTGGCAAGAAGAATCGTTTTCTTCAAACCAGAGCTTATCTTTGGAAAGTAAGCATTCTAACATCTCAAAGGGGTTCATTTGAGGTGATCCAAGCACCTGGATCACTTTTGCAAGTAGAGGAACGCCATTGTTGCTCTCACTTTGGAGCTGTTGCAGTTGGAGGTCCATAGAGCAATTCAGAAGGTTTCCAACAAAGCCAAGCATCCAGACGTGTTTCTCAGGTCATAGTGAAGCTGTTCAGATGGCTGCAGCTCATCTGTAACTCAAGATTCATCACTCTCCATGTCCACTTGAAGCTCAAATCGAGGGAGGTCCATAGAGCAATTCAGGAGAATTGAAGTTACAATAAGCATTCAGTTAGCATCACTGAGTCCCAAGGAAGCTTTTGGGATCATTCATACAAGCCCAGGTGCTCTCTATCATCCTCACGACCTCCATTTTCAGAGGTAAGTTTCTGAACTCCATCTCTTTAATTTAAGTACTCTTTGTGATAAAGCTCGATTCTATCTTGTTCAGCATCATCAGAGGATTGAAAACCCTCTATCATCATTCATTTATTCATCTTGTTTGTCATTTAATTTCAAATTTAGGGCTCATGTGTTCTTAGAGTTTTCTGAGAAATTAGGTAGCTATAGTTAATATAAATAAATGTTAGTTACATATCTGGATTCGTGAGGAAATTTAGAACAAGATTGATGTTTACATCATGCCATTTAGTTGAGAAACCAGAGAGTTAGGAATTTGAAAATCTTTTAACTCGAGGAAGAAGACGACTCTGGCCATGGCGCGTAAAATTCAAATCTCTGGGCAAAGTTTATTTTATTTTTAATGATAGGCGTTTTCTAAACGAATGAATAACTTGCCCTAGTGGCCTCACATGCGCTCTTAGTCTCCTCATGCCTCAAGTCTGGGGTTCGAATCCCCCTCGCCCCAGATTTTTTGTTTCTTTTATTTTTCCATGATTTGCCACTTGTTTGAAAATATAATGAACTGGATGTGTATCATAAACACCAAGCGCGCGTTGGCCCAGTGGTGTTATTTTGAGCTGGTGACTTAGAGGGCGTGTGTTCAAACCTTGGAGGAGACAAACCCAATTTTTTACCACTATTTTTCTTTGTTTTATTCACAAACTTCACAAAATTATCTAACCTATCAAAAATATCCATTTTCACCTTATTTTTCACACACTTGCTATTTAATATATCTATTTTGTGAATAATCAAAAAAATCATAAAAATATTATTTATTTCATATATTTTTATTAGGTTTAAAATAGTATGTTTTAAGTGTTTTCTTAAATGCTTTGAAAATATATATATTCATTTTGTTTTAACCTAATTACTTTGTGAATAATTTTATGATAAAACCCTACTTATTTAGGTCTTAATTAGGTATAGATTTCATCTTTGCCTTAATTAAGTTGACTTTTGTCAATGTTCAAAACTGTTTTCAGTCTCCAATTAAACGGATGATTAAGGTTTTCAAACAACAAAACCTTATATCATTTCAATCGTTTTCAACTGTTTCTCATAAACAGTAAATCATTTTTAAGTGGGCCTCTAATAGAGTGTAAGTCCCAACACCTTCTTTTCTTCTTAGCTTGTTTTTAAAACTGTATTTTCAAAATCTTCTTTCTGTTTTCAAAACATTCTTCTGGTATTTGAAGGGCATTATTCCCGGTGAAACTCTTTAGATACCTATGTGACCTATGTCCATCTTCACTTCTTCTGTTTTCAAAACCCTTAACTGTTTATCATATATATATATATATATATATATATATATATATATATATATATATATATATATATATATATATATATATCAACTGTTATCCATCAATTACTGGTAAGGCTTTGTACATACTTCTTCAAAGGCCTCCACTCCATCTAGGTTAGGCTTTACAAGCTTTCAATTTACACTGTTTATTTAAATTACTGTCAAATATAGAACTGTTCATATATTTGTTTACAACTACGTTTGAGTGTAAAACCTAGGACAGTTAAACTATATATATATTATAGGAATATGACCTAGGATTGAGAATGTCTTCCCGGTGAAGGCTTTTTCCTAATTAGAGATCTGTAGTTCAAACCCCCAAGATAAATTATTCCCGGTGAAACATCTTGGCAAAAACCTTAGAATCCAAAAAATAGGACACATCCACCCAAAGAGGAATTATTCCCGGTGAAACCTCTTACCCATTTGCTTAAAGCCAAAATAAGTTCAAAACCACATAGCTTTCTCTTGTGCTATAACAAGGACCCTCGATTAGCCTCCTCTTGGGCTTTGTACAAGGACCCACAGGCTTCTTAAAAGCATTTCCAGCTTCCTCTTGAGCTTGTATACAAGGACCCATCAGGTTTCTTATTAACATAGGAACAGGTCTTTAGTCACCTTTTAACATACCCTGGTGAGTTTCTTCCAATTTAAACCAGACTTTAAACAAGCTAAGTTTGTCTCAATTTTACATTGAGTACACCTTTTGGAATGAGAGACATGGACAGTCTCTGTCACCCTTATCTTCATCAATTTTCCTTAGCAGAGTCTAGGATCCATGTTTGCTTATCCTCAGCAAGAGTCAGCCTTCATCTTAGGCTTTAAACAAGAAGTCTCCACTAGATAATCTTTCTGCCAATCATTTTTAACAAAACTCCTGGAAAGGGTTAGCCTCCAAAGTCAATTAATAAAAACCTGTTTAAAAGAATAAGACCCCTGGAAAGGGTTAGCTTCCAAAAATCATTCTTTTCAAAAGATAAACTCACCAGCTGAGTCAAAATCCCTGGAAAGGGTTAGCTTCCAAAAAATCAGTCTTTTAATAAATAAATCCTTCAGTAGAGTCAAAACCCAACAAAAACAGTTAGCCTCAACCTTGGGCTTCATACAAGGCACCAAAACAATAAAACTCCCCTGTTAATAGTCAGCCTCAACCTTGGGCATTGTTCAAGGAAGATAATAGAGTCTCCCCAGTGAGTCCTTCATCATTCAGTAGCCACAACCTTGGGCTTTGTACAAGGAAGATAAACCATATGTCGTGTGTCAAAGATTCCTAACATCTAGGATCTTTTCCCATAGAATCATCCATACTCAGTTTATTTAAGAGTCTGCCACAACCTTGGGCTTCATACAAGGCAGAAAATAATATTTCCCCTAGTTATAGTCAGCCTCAATTCTGGGCTTTGTACAGAACACCAAATAAAACCCATCAAAATAAACACTCTCCAAATAGAGTCAACATCAATTCTGGGCTTTGTACAGAACACCAAATAAAACCCATCAAAATAGATTTTCCCTAAGTAAAGTCAGCCTCAATTCTGGGCTTTGTACAAAACATAAAAATCCCTTGTAAATTAATCCCCAGTGGAGTTTTCTCCCAGAGTCATAATAATAATCAATCAATCAAAATGCCTCAAGCTTGGGCCTCATACAAGCCAGTTAAAAATCAAATCTTTTATACAGTAGATAGACATAGCTTATCTCTATAGAGAGATTTTTCCTCTATCTCACCACATTCAAACAAACAAACATTACATTTCATTTTAATCAAGTCTCCCATTTAGGATTTTGAAAGGCATGAGCTGGCAGTAAAACCCAGACATGTGGTAACTTTCCCTAATTTGGATGAGCATTTTTCTTTCATTTAAGAGGCATTTGACTGGTATACTTGCACATACACAAGTAAGGTCCCCCTCTTGAATGAAATGAATTCAGTTATTCTGTCACTTTTTTAATGTTTGTGGTGGAATAGTAGAAATACCTCTCTATAAAGATGACTTCATGTCTCTTTACCGTAAACAGAGATTTAATTCAAGCTTCAACCTTGAGCTTCAAGCAAGGCACCCAAAAATAATTAATAATTAATTAGTTCCCCGAACTACATTAAGCTCTGACTTCCATTAGGGATATGTAGGCATGAGGTTCACAAGGAATCTCAGCGAGCTAACAAAATACCAAAAATAGTCTGTCTGTTTGTCTTTCTTTTATTCAATTCAATTCATTCTCCTAATACAAAGGAGAAGCTTTCCCAATAATCATTAGCAGCACAAACACATTTAGACACAGAGAAGGTTCCTGTAGAGTACTACAGATATGTAGGGTGTTTAAACACTTCCCTATGTATAACTGACCCCCCGGACTCCAGAGTTTCTAGTCTAGGTGAAATCCCCACACTTAGCAAACTCCTAGGGTTTAGTTGAGATCTTTTTTTCCCTTTCCTACTCGTAGGACAAATAAGAAAGTTCGTGTGATATCGTAGGAAGAACTGAAATAAAATTCCTCCCACCACAGGCGCATTCTCCTTCCAAATTTCGCGTGAAGGGTCTAGCGTGCCGTCCTCCCAAGTGAAACGGGGAGGTAAAAAAACGACAACCACAGGTTTGTTTTAGGGTTTTTCACTATAGGTGAAATTAGACCCAATTAAAGGTATAGTTGGATTCGTGAGGTCTGGACGATCGTGTTCATGGCCTCGCAAAATATTTTTGTTGTGTTTTTGCGTATTCGTAAAATTGAAGGGGCTAATTCAAAAAAGGCGCGCACGCGTGTGGTTTATGGATCAGATGGATTCAGTACTTTATGACTCACATGGGTATCATGCATCCTCGCTCTCCAACCACATGATCTCATCCGTTCCAGATCTGACGTCCCAGGAGCTTGAGACCATATCATGCGCCCTCAGCCATGTCACACCAGATTAAAAGCTAAGTTTTCCAAATTTTTTTATTTTTTTAATTACATAAATATTTTGGTTATTTCTTTTCTCTCATTTTAATTATAATGCTTTTTATTTATTTATTTATTTTTACTTATTCTAAAAAATTGGTTTTTATAATAAATTTATAATTATTTATTGTTTATCGAAAACTCGGTTTTTTTTCATAATTCCATTAATAATTGTTTTTTATTTTCAATATAAATTTTCTAATATATTTTTAATCAATTAAATAATTAGGATTAATCCAATAATTATTTAATTGATTAAATTTAATCGAACCTTCGTTTTTTTATCCTTTAAGTGGTCATGTTAAATATTAAATTTTATTTTTTTTATTTTGTCAACCCTAATTTATCCCGATAAATTAGGGTTGGCGATCTTTAATGCACTAACATTTCTCTTCTTTTTCAGGGTTAATCAGGAATCTGACGAAGGCTCGAGGCATTGGCATTTGGTTTTCCTCTGATGTTTTTTTCCTTTACTTTTCTCTCCCCTTTCCCGTAGGTGTTTATTGTAATAGCGTAGGATTTTAAATTCTGCCTTTTATTTGTTTTGCCTTAATATTAACTGTGTGGTTAGTAATCTTAGGGAGTGCAAGCCTTGAATTAACGTAGCTCACTAATTACAAGATAAATTATCTGAATTGAACCACCTGATTGTGCCACACACACACACTTTTGGATAACCCCTCTTGTTGCCTTATATTGTTGCCTTGTTGCCTTATTAATGTTGCCTTAATTTGTGAAAATAGTCAAGTCCCTCGATTCCGAGGATACCTAAAGCAAATGTTGCCCTTAGTTCATTCATCATCAAGTTTGTCACTTGACGTTGCCTCGGTAAGTGATGATTTCGTCCCCATTGCTAAGGTATCCTCGCATGATGTCTAAGAAAAGTTAATGACTATTATATCCTTCCCTTAGACCAGCTGCCCTCTTCATGGCAGGGATAGTCTTATGGCGAACGATAACCTCGATGACCCTTCACATCCAATACAAGGACTTCCTACCCTCCAATGGTATGGATAGCCCTGAAAGGCTAAAAGAATATTTTTATAACTTTAGGGTAATTACCTCCTAATTGCTTGCTCTGGTTTAAATTTAATTTTACCCTTTTATCAAAAACCTTCAAAAAGGCTACACTTATTTACAAGCTAAAGTCCTTATTCAAATGTTTTTTTCTATACATTTTTAAACTTTTGAAAACAAATGAGCTAAGCAACTAAGAGCCCATGGAAAACCATTGATACAAAGGGTGCTTTAAACTTTCTCTTTGTATAAATTACCCCCCGAACTCAAAATCTTTTTAAAAGGTCTTTTTCTGTTCTTTTAGCCTTTCTATTAAATTGGATAAAATAAAAGTCGGTGGCGACTCTTGCTCACCGCAACATTTGTTTGCTTAAATATTTAAAGTCAGTTCACCGTATTACAAAACTACCATTTCCATAGTTCATCTTCAAATTATTCAAGAAACCACTCATATCTCACCAAACACTCGTGTTTCCCGATCCCTCGAAACCAAGAAATGTGATTCCGATATGATTCTTATCTTTAATTCATTGTGAATTGAATGAATCTGAAATCAAAACAATCACACACCTCACATACACTCATATTTTCCTTCCCATGGATCCGAACCGAAGCTCTAGGTACCAAATGCTGGAGCACAATGAACAAGATGAAGATGGAAGAAGAGAGAAAAAGAGAGAAAAAAGATAACTAATTTTGCTTAATTGAAAAATGATTACAATGAATGATTATACTCTTACAATCACAAAGAAAAATTCAAAATATACTAAACTCATATTGGGCCAAATTAATTAAAGCCTAGTAGAATGCTCAAAGCAAAATAATAGCAAATACTCTGAATGCACAATTATACTTCAACACAGTTGAAATACATTTTTGTTATTTATTGAGAAATAAAAAAAATTGCTTTTTAGTGGGAGTTTATTGAGAGAGGTTATCCAAAATTCACACATTTATTTGTTTATACTGGAGGGGTTAGAACAAATCCCTTGAAATTGAAATTTTAACTTTTTATTTTATTTTATTTTAAAGGGAATCCTTTTTTTTGTTTTCACGCATTACTCCATTTTCTCTGAATGTGTAATTACTTCAAATCCTCTATTCTCTATGAATTCATGGATATTATGCATGGAAGCTTAAATCCACTTTATGCTTAGTTTGTTAGAATAAACACAAGGAAGGTAAATCCAAATGTTACTAGTTATTTGTTTGTATATTTAAGTATGAATTGATTATTGTTGTGCACTAATCCTTTTGTACCCTTGTCTCAAGATTCTTGTATATTTAAGGTACGGTGCTTTGTCACGGTGTTGTGTATATAAATCTTAGGAAAAATGGTGAACTCAGAAACAATTTGAGAAATATGCATCGTGGCGCAAAAAATACCTAAGCGTATCGCGCGCTCAAAATATAATACAATCGCCACCGAAGTTTATTTATTCCAAAAGAAAAGGGAAAATATCGATAAAACCCATGAAAGAAAGGGTAAGATGGTCATCGCAACCAAATTAGAATTCGGGAGTCAGTTATGCAAGGGGAATGTATTAACACCTTTCACATCTGTTGTATTCAATAATACCCATTTAGTTAGTCTTGCGAGTGAGTGTTAGCGTGATGTTTATTTGTGATCTTCTAATTATTACTCAAGAAAAGAGAAAGAAAACGTTTTTGGAATTTTTATTATTAAACCTGACAAGATTTTGGTGGAAGCCAAGCATTCAAGCGGAAGCTATTACATCTATTATCTAAATACTTAGAGATTAGGATGAGTATTACACCCAACTAACCTTTTGTCGTCCGAAATATTGATGAAAAGTGTGAAACAAATCAAGATTCATTTATATATCGTGTTTTGAAGCATTTTTTTATTATGAAAAAGTTTTGAAAATAATTTGGTGTTGACCAAGGTTTATTGAATTGATTTGAGAAATTGGCTAGAGTTCGAAGTGTCATACCTTAAAATTTGCCCACCCCTCATACCTTTCCAAAATGTCATTCAATTTCGAATGAGCGCAATGGTAGGTAAAGAGTGTGAATGCGGGATGATTCGAGTTCGAATCCCACCGTCTTCTATTTTATCACTTTAATCTTTTTTTACTTCTTTGTCACTTTCTACTAATTAGTTTTGATTTTTTTATTTTATATTTTTGGAGTTCTACTTATCATTAGGAATAAGTTTATTAGTAGTTACTATTATTATTATTATTAGTTTTAGGTTTATTGGAAATATGTTTATATTAATTATAGTTATTATTAGGTAGATTTTAGATGCTATTATAATGCCCCATTTATTTAGAATTAAGTAATAATTGAAAATAAAATAAAAAATCATGTTGGTCCCATATAATTATTCTTGTGATATTATTTTATTTTATTTGATTTTATTCATTTAATTTCAAATAAAAAATCAAATAAAATTCTAAAAAAATTATATGATGATAATTCTTTTTTATTAATTCAAATCAAATACAAATATAATCCAAGGGCCAAGATTAAATGAAAAATATGCATGGAATAGCATGGTGTTCACATTTAGAAAGATTTTATACAAAACCTTATTCCAATTTCCATGTTAATAATGGTTTGATTGTTTTTCAAAGAAGGAACCCTAATAAGATGATATATATTCTAAAATAATTGAGAGAGAGAGAGGGGGGACGAAACTTGGAATAGGGGAGGCCAAAAAGCTAGGGTTTTACACTAAAAAAAAGGGAAGAAAAGGATTTAAAGTTGCACCACGGTTTCTCTGTGGCAAAGGCTTTAGATCTGTTCTAATGGTTCCAATCCCTTCCTGAAGACTAAAGGAGAGACGAAGAGTCAAAGACCGTGCTCAGGGGCGCTTGGAGCTTGCATATCGTACGTTGCATTCTTTACTTTTCTGATTTTCGTATTCCGCTAATATACGTATTTTAATCCGAGCTAACCATATCAATGAGTTCATGAGTGGGTATAGAACAAACCTGGGCTGTTACATGCGAGTTATCATGCAAGAAGGCATCTCTGCAATTGTTGCTCATGAACCTGTTGGTTGCTTCGTATTGCATCATACAAGGATTTACAAGCCAAGTGGATCATCCCAATGGATTCGCAGCCATGGAATTAGGGGGATAAGGTACTTGGGGCGTGTTTTTTATGGCTGTTTTGCAGGATCCAAATCTCCCTTCGCCGGAGAAGGCGACGGAAAATGCCCTAGGCGGTGGCTAGGGCTGTCCTGGGGAAGAAGAATCACGTTGGCACGAGGGAGCAATCTCATTGGTCCGTCAAAAGGTCAAACCATCTCTCCTCACGCGTGGCACACCAGGGTTCGCTGGTCAAACTCTGACCTCTCTCTCTCTTCCTTCGATTGGTGCACCAATATCCCAAGGGGGCCCATTTTGACTCTCTTTTCAATTAATATTCGATGCATCTTGTTTTATATATATTGTTTGATGGTTATATTATAAACGAATAAGAAAATTGGCTGGACTAGAAAGGGGACTTTATCACAACTACAACTTCCTGGGTTCGATCCCCAGGTTACAAATATTTTTTATGAAAAACAAGACATCTGATCCTGCGCATAGCAACAATGCGCGCCCATGGTGATCCTCCAATCTGGGCCGTACGAATCCCTATGATCTAGATCCAATGCACATCCAAATGCAAGACCACCATAGATCCTCAAGAGCGTGCTGCATAAGATTACTCCCAGGTTTTTTTTATATAATATTATTATTTTGTTTATAATTTTATTATGTTGTTTAGATTAAATATTGATAAATTGTGTTTAGTTTAATCAATTAGTAAAACTAGGATTAGGATTAAAAAATTAGGATTAGGGTTTAGAATTATTTAGGATCGTCCCGATTATTCGATTATATCGATTAGTCGAATTAATTGATTTAATTAAGTTTAATTAATATTTGTTGAAAGTATTTGTGGGTAAATATTTTCGGTGTATATCGTATCCACAGGGATTGGTTTAATATTACTGTCGTTCAATAGTTGGTTATTTTGAGTGAGAAAAAGTAGTCGAATTTGTTTTGTGGTTATAACTATGCTATTAAATCTAAACAATAATTTAAATGCAAATTTTGAAAGTTTGTTAACGATTAAAGAGATATGTTGAGCTTTAGGGTTCATCAACCTATTCCTATACAATTTGTTAATTAAATCACAATTGAACAATCATTTGAATTATTATCTTCACTTATCCTCGAATATGATTCCATGTCTGCAAATCAAATTAGATAAACTTTTACCGTTATGAGATTCAATCTCTCAGAATATCGATATCGATAATAGTAATAAAGAACGATAATTATGAAAACTCAATCACAATTCCATCTCTGCATATTGGGACTGAATCAATATAGTAACCTAGGGCAAAAGTTAGAATCTTTTCTTTCGATCAAAGACTCCACAATAATTTAATATAAAAACAAGGTTTCGTATTGATAATAAATTCAAACAATTGTTCATAGGAATCAATCAACGGTATTGTATATTCATAGGCTAACTACTACCTTAAACTCAACAAGAGGAATTTAGCTCTCCATAGACACGAAGAACACACCAGATTTAATGGAGGGATTCATCTTCATCAAAGAAATGTCTTCAATTGGTAAAGAATCCACCTTCAATTGTTGTTCTCAGCTTCAGAATCAGAATGCTCTCCTAATTTCGCTCACAAAAAGTCAGTCCCTTTACTTGAAGACTAGGGCTTCTATTTAAAATTTTTGGGCCTGAAACGTCGCGTCCGCTGCGCGGCAACGGATTACCGCGGCGCGGCCAATAACAGTGAGTTTGGGCGGCGCTGTCTTGGACTCCCGCGCCGCGCCCTTGTTAAAACTCCTTCTTTTTGCTTTGCCTTTGAGACTTCCAGCTTTCTTTCCTCTTCATGTTCTTATAAAGCTCCATTTCAGTTCCAAACCTGCATCAATAGTACCCACATGTGATTCGATTTGCTTTACACATGAACTAAACTTATTCAGTTCAATTCTTACTAAAAACCTATGGATCTATCACAATTCGCATTAGTTTAGAAAAGAAATTACTTAATTTAACACATGAATTTACCATTAATTCACTCCTAACAATATTAAATCACAAAAACTCTATAAAGGTATAAGTATTAGGGTTTGCCCAATCCCACTGCCATTTGGCAAAAATATTAATTCGATTGATTATTGATTAATAGAATTTTCTCCTCGATCCGACTATATCTATCAGTCGCATTGGCGATAAATAAATTTAATCTAATATAATTTAATTAACTCTGGTCCAATTCTCTCCTCGATCCGACTAAATCTATTAGTCGCAATGACGAGAGATAAAATAATGAATCCCATAATTTAATTAAAATTCAAAATACATTTTATTTGCTGCCCGCGATGATCGTATCTATCGATCAGAGTAACCAGCAATACCCATTAATCCGTTAACTATAATGGTCAAATCTATTGACCATCGCATCTAACAGTAACATATCAAACCAGGGTTGTACGCCCAAAACTTAAAACATTCAAAACACTTCAAATCAAACTACGGATTTTCATCCCTACGAAGGTGATTCAAAATACCTTTTCAAAACTGCGAAACGGTAATTCAAAATACCGTCAAACCATGTCACATCAAATTCAAAGGTGTACAACTCTGTGCCCGAACTACGTTGACTCTGATTCTCCCTAAGGAGATACGTAGGCACTTGGTAACAAGGCGAGTCCCCTTTCCTCTAAATCTCATTTTTCCCGATTTGTTTCCCTTAATTATTAATCCTTGAAAGCATGAACCTTGCCTTAATAATTTTAGCCATAAAACTGTTACCTTAGATTCAAAGCCATATGAAAGGGTTGAGGGTGCCTAACACCTTCCCTCGACCAGATTATAATAATCTTACCCCGATCTCTAAACTACGTAGGGTTTCCTATTCGCCCTTCAGAATAGGTGGCGACTCTAAAATATTTATGTTTAGGGCAGGTTGCTACAACTGGCGAATCTGCTGGGGATAACTAAAAATGGTGAATTATTATGCACCTAAGGTTTGAGAGGGTTTAGGTTTTTGGCAAACAGTTTAGGTTTTGGCGAATTTTTAGGGTTTGGCTAATTTGCCAAAATTAGGGTTTTGGATTAGGATTTATGTTTTTTTTTCATTTTTATTTAAATATTTATTTATTTATTTATTTGCAACTTCCATTTACAGTAATTATTTATAACAATTTAAATGAATATCTGTTTACTTTAATATTTGTTGCTGTACTGCATCTTTGGAGTTACAAATAGCAGGATTTTGGGATCAGGTTCTTTTAAATATTTAAATTTAATTTAATTTAATTTAATTTATTTATTTACGGTTTTTATTTACAGTAATTTTTACAGTAATTTCTAGATGTTTATTTAATTACTTGTTTTACTGTATTTTCTGAGATATATAAATTGCGTTGAAATCTAAGTGTGGGAATTATATTTAAGACCAGAGGGGAATTACATCGCCTACGAGTCTTATTATAATTCCACTCAGAGTGGGTTGAATATCCGGAAATGTTTGATACGAAGCTTGACTTTGTTGAGGGCAGGACTTGGTATTTAGCTGATCTCTCTGGGAACCTACCCCTAAAACTAGAACCTCATGGATAAAATGAGTTGTTCTAAAATCCAAAGAGACAAAAAGTCTCGGCGGCTACGAACGACCCCATGAGACCTTCTAGAACATACCAATGGGATGGGTAGGCACCCTAAGCCGTTACGTCGAACCTGTGAACCTAGGGCTTATGTGCTTATGTGTTTATTATATATGTGCAATTTATATACTGCGAATGCCTTGCATTTTAATTTTTGCAGGTATTCCTACGCGTTCCCTGGCCTGCAGGGACTCTATTTCCAAGACAATGTCCTTCCCACGAAGGGCATCTACATTTATGCACGTTGATTGGCCTCCCGATGGCCATGAGACCTAGTGACTGTCATGAACGGTCACTCCGCGCCTGCATCTACGCACCCCCTAGTCTGTAGGGAGTTTCCTTTTATATCTTTGTATTTTACAACTACGTGTCCTTCCCACGAAGGACATCTTCGTTTACGCACGTCAATTGGCCTCTCGATGGCCATGCGATTCAGTGACTATCTTGAACGGTCACCCCGTGCTTAAATCTACATATCCCCTAGCCTGTAGGGATTCTATTTCTAAAACCGCATCCTTCGCACGAAGGATGTCTTCGTTAGCATATGTCGATTGGCCTCTAGATGGCCATGAGATCCAGTGACTGTCTTGAACGGTCGCCCCGTGCTTGATCCTACGAACTCCCTAGCCTGTAGAGATGTTCTTTTACGTCCATGTGTTTTTACAACGACGCTTCCTTCCCCTGAGGGACACCCTCATTAACGCACGTTGATTGGCCTCTCGATGGCCATGAGAGCTGGTAACTGTCTTGAACGGTCAACCTGTGCTTGCTCCCACGCACCCTCTAATTTGTAGGGTTTGGATTCCCATCTATAAGTCTTTCATCCCTAGCCTGTAGGGATTTAACTTCATCTGATATCGTCCTTATATAGGTTGTGTTCCACATAGAGAACCTTTCCACGAGGGACGACTTCACTAGTACACGTTGAACGGCCTCTCGATGGCCATGAGACTTGGCGACTGTCTTGAACGGTCACCAGCCGCTACCTTCCGCATACTCCCTAAACTAAGGGATTTCTATTGGCATGTCATAACATCTAGCTTACAAGGATTTTTAAGGCCTAATGTCACCTCTAAATCCGCATAGGCTATCCTTAGGATTATATGTCGCACGTTTGCATTGCATACAAGAAGCTATAATAAAAAAAGAAAGGAGTCTCTCGCATACTCACGCATTCGCATTTTCATGCAGTCATACATTTGCATCTACATTTGCATGTCTATCTTCACCTGCATCCACACCTACCGCGCTAGCCGATTTCCCGAGACTCACAAAGAAGAAGGATCATAGACTATGGAGAAAGGAGGATAAACTATTGAGAATGATCTTTGTCTTACTAAGAGAAAGAGGATGTCTTTCACCATGCCAGCCGCATGTTCATGCCTTGTCGTAACAGGATTATAAATACAATAAAGGTTGTCATCGAGCAAGGATTAGTTCAACAAAGAAGCTCCCTCATAGATACACTCAAGATGTATCTAGTCATAAAGGGGTTCATCTTATAACATATCAAACTTACGAGGACTCTCTATGATAACCTGGGGGCAAGGATTAGTCCAACTGGGGCAAAATCCTGAACAAAGGTGCATAACTACGATGGGGGAAAGGCGACGTGTGTTAACTCGACACCAAGGGGCAAAAGGGTCATAGGTTCTTTCTATCAATCTACAAACTCTGGAGGTTACGAACGGTGTGATACTATCCTTAGGAAAAGCAAAAGAGGTTCAGTCAAAGGAAACTCATGAAGTTCCGATACAACGAAAATCCACCGCTAACAACTTATTCCCGACAGGTTTGAGGTGCTCAAGGAAAATTCGGGGTTGCCCTTACTTCTACAAGTCTAAAGATCTAAGGAGTAAAACAAGATCAATTGATCTACAAAGGAGATTGTCCCTAGGATCAATAGGTGTTTATCATGTCAGAATTTCAACCCCTATGATCGCTAAGTGTTTCTCAGGATAAAAGTTGTACCTTCGGATTAGCAATTCTAATGGGATGACCATGCAGGTTTTGGAGTCAATTCATTTGCTCATTACTACGATTATCAATTTCAAATTTAGGATTATTAACAAACTTAAGGGAGAATGACGAATACAAATAACTAAGTCCATCTAAACATATGCTTTCGAGGTAAAACCGAACCGACGATGTACAGACATTGTTTCAATTCCCGAACAGTGGAGATATAAGGATGTTAATCCCTCGTTACCCCCTCGAGCCAGGAGTTGGAGTTTGTTTTTACTTTTTCAATCAAACCTTGATTTCAACCAGGGGCAGGGTAGATTTTGATTAATTCAATAATGTGTTTTGGTTGTCAAGAGAATCAGTCAATCCAAGCAAAGGTTCAAGCAAAGCAAAGTTTCAAGCATATCTTCTTCCTCTCATTCATCCAAGAATGACGGAGCAATGGAGATAACATTCGCAACATCTTCTTCCTAAATACATCATTCAAGATCGAGGAAGTATCAAATTCGAAGCTTACGAATCAAAATTAACATGGCAGTCACAACATTCAAAACCCAAGGATCAAAAGGAGCATTCAAAAAGAGGAGAAAAGTGCCCGCTAAGTCAAAATTCCATGAAAGAAAACAAAATGACTTAGGCAAAAATTAGGGCATCCCGATGAACCAAATTCAAAGGAATTGGTCCATGCAAAAATAAGGGATAAAAACAAAACAAAGGCGAAATGCAAAGGATAATCTTGTGACTGCTAAATCATCGAAGCTTCCCATCAACGCTTGGATCTTTACAACACTTTTCATCAATGCTTGGATATCTATTAAAGGCTTCTACTCAACATCAAAACTGATTCTCTTACAAACAAAGCACATTCGTTAGATTAGGCGAAGTTTTAGGATTCGGAGAACATCAAGGAGAAAGGGGTGGGGTAAATAAACTTTAAGCCTTATATCCATTGTTTCTTAAAACATGAGCCAGGCCAAGTTACAACATTCAAAAGTCCTAATTGAGGCAAGGTTAACTATGAAAGCATATTAAGCAGGATTTGTTATACTGACTCCTAGGTTTGTTAAAACTATTTCTAACCATTACGCTTCTTCAAGCATTCACTTCTAATCATCCAGTCCTAATTCATAACGGACTTCGATTTCAAAACTTGCATACGCATCGCATTGGAGTTACTTCTCGAAGGGTACAACGTCATCTACGAATATACACTTAGCATCAAGGAGATCTCGAAATTGGTTAATCAAAGGTGATCGCTTCTAATAAAGACTCTGGAATAGGGGGAACCACATCTAGAGGGTTCTCCTAAACAGGGGAAAAATTTCAAGGATCACAGGGGCATGCAATCAAACATCCTATTCACTAGGGGCATTCTTCCTAAGGTTCAATCGACTTGGGGCACACCTCGAAGCAATAAAAAACAGGGGCATGTCAAACATGGGAAGAATTCAAGTTCAAAAGGATAGAACACTATGGATAGCCCTCCATATCCTGGAAATCAAGGGCATACCCTTCAATATAAAAGTCAAAGCATACGACAAGGTTAAACCGGGGCAAGGCGCACAACATAAGGAAAAGGCATTCTCACACTTTACAAAATCGAACAAATCTTTCTCCTAACTACGATCTTCAAAATTAAAAAAAAAAACAGGTATTGGGAAATCGCGCTAGCATCCAACAACCTTACAACTCCAGCGAGCTACATACGCTTTGGTTATCAACAACCTATCATTGGAGCATCATGCAAATACATATAAATCATGCATTTCATACATTGGTTGATATATCATACCACACCTTTTTAGGTAGTCTTATTTAAGACATTCTCTTTCTAAGAACCTTTCTAGGTAGTCTTCTCTAAGACAATCATCGTCATCTCCAAGAACCTTTATAGGTAGTCTTTTAAGACATTATTTTTCTAAGAACCTTTCTAGGTAGTCTTCTCTAAGACAATCATCGAAATTTCCAAGAACCTCTTCAGGTAGTCTTCTTTAAGACATTCTAAGAACCTTTTTAGGTAGTCTTTTCCAAGACATTCATTGTCCTTTCCAAGAACCTTTTTAGGTAGTCTTTTTAAGACATTTTTCAGCCTTTCCAGGTAGTCTTCCTTAAGACATTCCTTATCCTTTGCTAAGAACCTTTTCAGGTAATCTTCTTTAAGACAAATTTTCATATCCATTCCATAAACCTTTTCAGGTAGTCTTATAGAAGACATTATTTCATTCCATTCATTACATCAATCAACATATGCATGAGCATAGTCATGGTATAGGAGCAAGCATGGATTAAACAAATTCAATGGGTTTAAGGAGATAAAATCTCGGGATTACATCAACATACATACATACACATTAGCATATGCATATCAGCTAGTGCATTTACATACTACAAAAGCCTTACGACCCACGTGTCCTGAGTTTCTGACCCCCGAGTCATGAATATTTGACATGCTATTTTCTCCGACCCTCGAGTCGTGAGTTTCCAAACAAGTGAATCTTTTTCATGCGGGTAAGTTTGCTAAAACTATAGCAAATGATTCATCTTATGCAGGTACGCTTTTCAGAACCATGGCAGGTAATTCCTTTGATACAGGTAAGTTTGCTAGAACTATAGCAAATAATCCCTATTGGTGCAGGTGAACTCGTCCGAACCAGGGCAAGTGATCCAAATGGTGTAGGTGAAATTTGTCCGAACCAGGGAAAATGATTCAAATGGTGCAGGTGAAATTTGTCCGAACCAGGGCAAATGATATAAATGGTGTAGGTGAAATTTGTCCGAACCAGGGCAAATAATCCTAATGGTGCAGGTGAACTCGTCCGAACCAGGGCAAGCGATCCAAATGGTGTAGGTGAAATTTGTCCGAACCAGGGCAAATGATCCAAATGGTGTAGGTGAAATTTGTCCGAACCAGGGCAAATGATCCAAATGGTGTAGGTGAAATTTGTCCGAACCAAGGCAAATGATCCAAATGGTGCAGGTGAAATTTGTCCGAACCAGGGCAAATGATCCAAATGGTGTAGGTGAAATTTTTCCGAACCAGGGCAAATGATCCAAATGGTGTAGGTGAAATTTTTCTGAGCCAGGGCAAATGATCCAAATGGTGCAGGTGAAATTTGTCCGAACAAGGGCAGATGATCCAAATGGTGCAGGTGAGCTTGTCAGAACTATGACAAGAAATCCTATTGGTGCAGGTGAACTTGCTAGAGCTATAGCAAGTGATCCTTTTGGGGTTCACAAACTACGGAAACTTACTAGAACTATAGTAAGTGGGGTTCACAAACTACGGAAACTTACTAGAACTATAGTAAGTGGGGTTCACAAACTACGAAAGCTTGCTAGCGCTATAGCAAGTTAACTATCTTCTACACAACAAAATTGCGAGTCGTCGCTATTGATAGTTACGTTTACCCATCACGTTAGTCCCTCGGCAGTGATCAAAGGGTTTCTTCAATGGGGTTCATCACGTTAGTCCCTCGGCAGTGATCTACTTCGAAAAAAACAAAAGGGGGTTTACAAAGGGTTTTACAAAGGGTTTCTTCAATGGGGTTTATCACGTTAGTCCCTCGGCAGTGACCTGCTTTGAAAAAACAAAGGGGTTTCACAAAGGGTTTTACAACAAGATTTCCAAAGGGTTCCTCAATCGGGTTTATCATGTTAGTCCCTCGGTAGTGATCTTCGCCAAGACATCATCAATAACAAATAAATGTGTCATCTCTCTTTTTCAAAGGTACTAACATACTTCAACTAACATAACTAACAATCATGCATCATTCAATTAACATACCTCATTCATACATAATGCATATACATACATCGCTCTCATTTATTTTGAGAAGCCCGCTGCATCATACATCGCATGCATCATAACATCGCATAAAATCCAGGTTGCCTTTTTAGGTCGTGCTATAATCAAAATCACCTGGTTCCTTCCAAAAGGCGTTTGCTTCACACTCTGAAAAATGGTATTCACCTCGGGTGGCATCTTTAAGCCCATCTCCTGCATAACTTCTTCCCAACAAATGCAAATTTCTGGGCATTCTCAGTGTTCAATCATCTTCTACCTTTAGATCACGATAAGCAGACGTGCCTATCTGACTCTTCAGGTTTAAGAAGATTGAACAGGAGCAGTTGTCATACCCTAAAATTTGCCCACCCCTCATACCTTTCCAAAATGTCATTCAATTTCGAATGAGAGCAATGGTAGGTAAAGAGTGTGAATGCGGGAGGATTCGAGTTCGAATCCCACCGTCTTCTATTTTATCACTTTAATCTTTTTTTACTTCTTTGTCACTTTTTACTAATTAGTTTTGATTTCTTTATTTTATATTTTTTGAGTTCTACTTATCATTAGGAATAAGTTTATTAGTAGTTACTATTATTATTATTATTATTATTATTAGTTTTAGGTTTATTGGAAATATGTTTATATTAATTATAGTTATTATTAGGTAGATTTTAGATGCTATTATAATGCCCCATTTATTTAGAATTAAGTAATAATTGAAAATAAAATAAAAAATCATGTTGGTCCCATATAATTATTCTTGTGATATTATTTTATTTTATTTGATTTTATTCATTTAATTTCAAATAAAAAATCAAATAAAATCCTAAAAAAATTATATGATGATAGTTCTTTTTTATTAATTCAAATCAAATACAAATATAATCCAAGGGCCAAGATTAAATGAAAAATATGCATGGAATAGCATGGTGTTCACATTTAGAAAGATGTATAAAATCTTCTTCCAATTTCCATGTTAATAATGGTTTGATTGTTTTCCAAAGAAGGAACCCTAATAAGATGATATATATTCTAAAATAATTGAGAGAGAGAGAGAGGGGGGACGAAACATGGAAGAGGGGAGGCCAAAAAGCTAGGGTTTTACACTAAAAAAAGAGGGAAGAAAAGGATTCAAAGTTGCACCACGGTTTCTCTGTGGCAAAGGCTTTAGATCTGTTCTAATGGTCCCAATCCCTTCCTGAAGACTAAAGGAGAGACGAAGAGTCAAAGACCGTGCTCAGGGGCGCTTGGAGCTTGCATATCGTAATTGCATTCTTTACTTTTCTGATTTTCGTATTCCGCTAATATACGTATTTTAATCCGAACTAACCATATCAATGAGTTCATGGGTGGGTATAGAATAAACCTGGGCTGTTACATGCGAGTTATCATGCAAGAATGCATCTCTGCCATTGTTGCTCGTGAACTTGTTGGTTGCTTCGTATTGCATCATACAAGGAATTACAGGCCAAGTGGACCATCCCAATGGATTCGCAGCCATGGAATTAGGGGGATAAGGTACTTGTGGCTTGTTTTTTATGGCTGTTTTGCAGGGTCCAAATCTCCCTTCGCCGGAGAAGGCGACGGAAAACGCCCTGAGCGGTGGCTAGGGCTGTCCTGGGGAAGAAGAAGCACGTTGGCACGAGGGAGCAATCTCATTGGTCCGTCAAAAGGTCAAACCATCTCTCCTCACGCGTGGCACACCACGGTTCGCTGGTCAAACTCTGACCTCTCTCTCTCTTCCTTCGATTGGTGCACCAATATCCCCAGGGGGCCCACTTTGACTCTCTTTTCAATTAATATTCGATGCATCTTGTTTTATATATATTGTTTGATGGTTATATTATAAACGAATAAGAAAATTGGCTGGACTGGCAAGGGGACTTTATCACAACTACAACTTCCTGGGTTCAATCCCCAGGTTACAAATATTTTTTATGAATAACAAGACATCTGATCCTGCGCATAGCATCAACGCGCGCCCATGGTGATCCTCCAATCTGGGCCGTACGAATCCCTATTATCCAGATCCAATGCACATCCAAATGCAAGACCACCATAGATCCTCAAGAGCGTGCTGCATAAGATTACTCCCAGGTTTTTTTTATATAATTTTATTATTTTGTTTATAATTTTATTATGTTGTTTAGATTAAATATTGATAAATTGTGTTTAGTTTAATCAATTAGTATAACTAGGATTAGGATTATAAAATTAGGATTAGGGTTTAGAATTATTTAGGATCGTCCCGATTATTCGATTATATCGATTAGTCGACTTAATTGATTTAATTAAGTCTAATTAATATTAAATCACAAAAACCCTATAAATGTATAAGTATTAGGGTTTGCCCAATCCCACTGCCATTTGGCAAAAATATTAATTCGATTGATTATTGATTAATAGAATTTTCTCCTCGATCCGACTATATCTATTAGTCGCATTGGCGAGAAATAAATTTAATCTAATATAATTTAATTAACTCTGGTCCAATTCTCTCCTCGATCCGACTAAATCTATTAGTCGCAATGACGAGAGATAAAATAATGAATCCCATAATTTAATTAAAATTCAAAATCCATTTTATTTGCTGCCCGCGACGATCGTATCTATCGATCAGAGTAACCAGCAATACCCATTAATCCGTTGACTATAATGGTCAAATCTATTGACCATCGCATCTAACGGTAACATATCAAACCAGGGTTGTACACCAAAAACTTAAAACATTCAAAACACTTCAAATCAAACTGCAGATTTTCATCCCTACGAAGATGATTTAAAATACCTTTTCAAAACTGCGAAACGGTAATTCAAAATACCGTCAAACCATGTCACATCAAATTCAAAGGCGTACAACCCTGTGCCCGAACTACGTTGACTCTGATTCTCCCTAAGGAGATACGTAGGCACTTGGTAACAAGGCGAGTCCCCTTCCCTCTAAATCTCATTTTTTCCCGATTTGTTTCCCTTAATTACTAATCCTTGAAAGCATGAACCTTGCCTTAATAATTTTAGCCATAAAACTGTTACCTTAAATTCAAAGCCATAGGAAAGGGTTGAGGGTGCCTAACACCTTCCGTCGACCTGATTATAATAATCTTACCCCGATCTCTAAACTGCGTAGGGTTTCCTATTCGCCCTTCAGAATAGGTGGCGACTCTAAAATCTTTATTTTTAGGGCAGTTTGCTACACGAAGCGAGTTGGAAAAGCAGCTTGATGTTGATCAAGTGTTTGAATCTTATCTTGAAAGATTGATTTTAATCGCCACTTATTTTCTTGTATTAACAATCATGCATTAGTTAAAGAAACAATAAAGTAAACTAAAACAATAAAAAAAAGGGAGAGAGACACGCTATCAATACAAGAGTTGATCAAAGCTAAAAAGAATAGAACCAATAAAGAAAATAATAAAAGGGAGAGATATACAATATCAATACGTGCGCAATTAAAGAAAATAAAAGAACATTCACAAAATAAAATAAATAAAGCATAAAAAAAAATAATAAAAGGGATGAGGATGCATTGTCAATACATAAGTAAGAATAAATGACATAAAAATAGAGGAGGATGCATTATCAATACAAGAGTAAAATAAATAAAGCATAAAAGAAAAAAAATTAAAAGGAAAAATATGCAATTAATTAATTAGTTAAATTAAAAAATAAACTAAAATTTTTTTTGAGTTTTTTAATACGTGAGCAATTGAAATTAACAAGTGTATGAAAAAAAATAAAATCGAAATCAGAAATTAAAATGACAAAGCATTTAAGGAAAAAAAGAAAAAGAAATAAAATAAAAGAGGGTGTGGAGCCAAATATTTGGCAAAGAGCATAAGAAAATGGTGGCATAAATCCAAATAAGCACTGTGCCCACTAGCCATCAAACAAAAGAAATTGGAAAAAAAACAAAAAAGGAGCATGATAAAATAAAGGTGAAAGTTAATATGGTGAAGTTAAATTTTTGGTCTATCACGGTGAACTACTAAAATACCTATTATAATAGGTTAAACAAGTTTTTTTTAACAATTTATACAATTGCCCAAAAAATTCTTTAATTGCTTTTTTGTATTTTTATAATTTATGTAGAAATTTAATTAATTGTTAAATGATTTATTAGTCTGAATAAATATTTTAATATATATCATAAAAATATTTGTTTTTTAAAAAAATAGAAATTTACTAAAAATTAAAAACTTGAAAAAATTGTGTATCAATGTTGACGAGTTTTTTTTTTTTTATAAGTTGTTGACATTTTTTTTTGATACAATGTTGATGAGTTTATCTAATGTTGTGTATTAATATTTTTTATCTAACATGTACATTTTGCATTTCATTTATTTTGGCATATACAACCCATTGTGCTATTATATTTAACATAAACCATAGGGTATTAGCGGTGAATCATTACAAATATATTATTTTTATTGTTATAAAATCAAATTTTTATTTTTTTTATAAGAAATAAGATAAATATTTCGGTACCCGTATATTTTAGTTGGATATTGATACTTTTAGTAAAATTAATATAAATTTTAATTTATTTTAAAATAAAATGATAAAATAAAATAAATTCAAAGAGTAATGAAGTGTTCACTTAATAATAAAATATTAATTTTATAATGTTTAATGATTAAATCATAATTAATTATTATAAATAATTTTTTAAAAATTAATAAAAGATTCAGTAAATAAATTATTGTTGATTGGCATAAATAAATTTTAAAACCAATTTTTTTAATAATATAATTAATATTTACATACATTTCCTTTTAACTATTACTAATATTAACATTAATATTAGAGTTTGTTTTAATATATTTAACATTTTAATTTGTTAATTTACAAAATTGTTAGTGTAATTTATCATATATTTTGGTGCTATAGTTATAATTATATTTTGGGTATGAAGGTAAATATTTATTTTTCTACATACTACTTGGTTTGTAGGTCATTCACAATCAATCATGTCCTTTGAAATTGTTTAATAATAAATTAATGATTATTTTAATAGTTCACCATGATGGGGAAATAATTCAACTTCACCATGTTATCCTTCACCTAAAATAAATGAGGTGAAATAAATGACCAGGATTTTAATATCGGTTTGTCTTTAAGAACAACAACAATTCATCCTTATTTTGCCCATAATTTGTTCAATTTTTCATGGAATTAAGTAATTAAAAAATGAAAATTCATCTATTCGATCTCTCAAACAAGAATCTATACTTAAAAAAAAAAGAAATAAAATATAAATAAAAATTAATTCACATTTTAATCACTTTTTCTTATGGATGTTCAAGAACACTTTAAACTCTTGATTTTTAATCAATAGAGTTTCCATGTAAAATGGTGATGATTAAGATAGTGAGATCAAACTTGTGTTTGTTTACTAAATTTTATAGTGTGTTATTGTTTCGGTGCTAGTTTAAGTAATTTAAAATTTCAGAGATTCATACCCATGATGGATAGTTACCTAAATGAAAAAAAAAACCATAAGTTACTATAATACACACTAATGTAACACCATTTCCAAAAACTTCACGAAAATAATATATAATAATCAATTAAAATGGAAACTATAATGCTATCTAATGCTTTATTGTATATATTTACTTATTTTTTTTTTAATAAGCAACTGAATATAAGATATCGCACTAGGGGTGCAACCCTTACATCGAGAAAAAACTAGGAATTATTGTTACAAAGTAAAGGTAATTTATACCAATCATAAAAAGATATCCTACCTCCCTACTACAACTCCATCTCCAAGAGAAAAACATTATGTTTGATATCACCTCATCATAACTAAAGATTCCATTATCAAAAATAATTGTATTTCTCATCCTCCATGTACACCAAATTAGAGCTATCCATATTGTGTTTAGGATAGCTTTAGTGTTGGTGTTTTTCTCCTTTTCTTGAATGATTTCGAAGCTTTTGAATTCATCTAAAGAGATCCTCACTTCGTCTCCCAACCACATGTATATTCTATTCCAAACCGCCTTAGTGACATGACAATGGTAAAAAAGATGATCCAAGGATTCCGGGTGATTTGAACAAAAAATACAATCAATGGAAGTGAGATTAGACACACCTCTATTTGCAAGTTGAACTTTTAGCGGAAGTCTATCAATGATGAATCTCCAAGCAAAAATCTTGATTTTAGCCGGTATAGTAATCTTCCAAATAATATCCAACATTGCAATGGTGGGGAGAGACCAAGCTAGCTCCTTTGCATTAGACACCAAATGAGAAATACTAGACACCTTAAAGTCTCCATTAGCGGTGAGGTTCCAATGGAAATCATCCAATCCCGAGTTATCCGGCACTACACCTTGAAGTAGCGCTTGTAAATCCCTTAGTTCTTCAACGACACCCATGTCCAAGATGAAGGTTGTTAAGTTAGAAGCATTTGAGTCCGGGGAAATAGGGACATCCGCCCCAAAGATGCTTCCCAAGTTCCAAAAAATGACTCCGTTGTTCGAAGAGACAAGGTCACCCGCCACACATAGCTTATTGGTTGTTCGATCAAACAAATGCGGAAAGGAAAGTCGAAGCGGTTGATCTGTCAACCAACAACTATGCCAAAAAAGAGTGTTATTACCGTTCTTGAACTCACAATTTACCCAATCTATGAACCCTTCATCCGACTCTTCTTCTTTGAAATCATTAAGAACAATGTCTCTCCACCATTTAGAGTCATCCCGGTTTAGAAGGTCCTTACTAGAAGCAAGGACTTTTATCTTCGGGTTATGATATCTCACATGAAAAAACCTACTCCATATTGCATTGTCTTCCTTTAAGATTCTCCACTTCCATTTTAGAAGAAGAGATTTGTTCATTTCTCCTACATCTCTAATGCCTAAACCTCCTTTTCCTTTTGGTTTGCACACATTCTCCCACTTAACCCAATGAATGCATCTTGTTTTCACATTCCCACTCCACAAGAAATTGCTAAGAAGACTTCTTATCTCTTGGATAATTGTACTCGGAGCTTTATAGAATGAAAGAGTGAAAATTGGGATAGCGTTGAGAACGGAGCTAATTAGTGTCACTCTTCCTCCTATGGAAATACTTCTTCCCTTCCACTTGTTTAGTCTTGATTTCAAGTTGTCAATCACTTCTTTCCACACTTTTTTCTTGTAAGCACCTTCTCCCACCCAAATTCCAAGGAATTTAAACGGAAAGCATCCTTTTTTGCAAGCTAGGAAGGTTGTTGCCGATTTGAAGTACCAATCTCCTATATGAGTTCCAAAAAAGTTGCTTTTGTGGAAGTTGATCTTCAATCCGGAAACCAATTCAAATCCTCTCAACATCACTTTTAAGCTCCAAAGATTGTCATAAGTAGGTTACTTATTAATTTATAAATTCATGGCAAATCATGTAATATTACCTAAAAAGAAAGACGCAAAATAGTGAGAAAGAAAGAGGTATGAGAGAATAAAGGAAACTTTGAGAAAATCAATATCTTTATTTTTTTTTACGCAAGATATTATATAATAGAGAATTAAGGGTTCTTGTTGTTATGGTGATGATTGCTGAAAATGGATTTGCTAAAATGAATTATAGGTGTTGGTTTGAGGTTTTGTTACTCTTTTAGTGGATTCAGATTTGTTGATAATGGTTCTATCGGTATGAGCTCTAAGATGAATTCTTAGAATTTCACTCGGTTGTTCTTTACATGTTTGTACGTTTTTTTTTTTTTTTGTTTGCTTTGTTTGTTTTGTTGAATTGGTGATTGTTGTTTTCTCTTGAATTTTTATTTGTATCCTTGGTAATCCATTAGACACTTCTTGTTCATTGAAATTATTTATATTTTAGTGGTTATCACCTCTTTATTTATATATTATTTTGCCATTAAAAAAATTCTCAATAAAAGTGTTCTCTATATTCTTTGTTGTTTTTTAATCTAGTAGTCTAATGGCTAAAATTTCATCTCCTAAAGATAAATAAATAAAATGTCATGGAGCACTCTTGCATTTGATATTCATGCAAAGCTACAAGTTGAGTATTTATATATCATTGTATCAATGTTATCTCAAATTTGTTCTCAATAATTAAGATCTAGCTCTCTTTAAAGATTTTATAAAATCAATTAATATCACACATTAATCTTACGTCAACGTTATAAAAAAAACTAGAATAATTTACAATGTATATATAGTGATATATATTATCTCTATTTTTTAAAATGGAGTTTACATTATTCTCGATAACTTTTAAGTGAAAAAATGTAACAACAATTGAATAATACAATAATAATCTTTTTTGAGTCAATCAACTAAATTTTACAAGAGAAATTATAAAAGTATAACATTATAGTTACTACTATTATTTTTCAAACTTTTCTGATACTATTACCAGCACTGACAAATCTTTCTTATGCACTTTGGACTTTTAGGATAGATGCAAAACATATCATTACGACAATCTCTGTCAATTTCGCATAAAAACACTCCTGTGAAGTTGATAATTAAAAATGAATATTAATATCAGGAAATGAAACATTGGGTATAAGATTGAGAATAAATTTTAAAACAAATTAGAAAAAAAATTAACATACCATTGGTTAAAGTGATGAATATGAAAATAAAAATAATCATGACATAAACAAACTTAAGAATTTCTGCCATATTTTAGCTGGTTTGTTTATAAAATTATAAAATTGTGTGACCACTTTATAGTGTAAAAAACTCCATTAATAAAATTATAGTTAATGTTCAATATCTCTTGATAAATAGTTAGAGCTCATTTTAGCATTTTTTTGTATTTCTTTTTTTATCCTTTCATAATAGGGAGGGGAAAATCCTAAAACATTATTTTAGGATTGAATGATGACAAAAAAATAATTATAGAAATAATGAACCAATGAGCTGTAAGCATACAATTATTTATTAATTAAAATTTTCATAGTATCATAATTAAGTATTAAAAAAATAGAAAACAGTCCAAGTTGAACAAAAGGTGTTTGAAAATACCAAGAAATTTCGATTTGGATTCCTTGATTTTTTTTAACAAAAGTCATATTCGTAATACTAAATTTAAGAATTTATATTTTAAATCTTTAATGCCTCAAATTGAACTAATTTATCGTAATTTTTTATCTAATTTTTCTTTAGAGCTGTTTATCACTAATTAGTTTATAGTAGAACTAGAACTTAGTTGTTTATAACGGTGTAGATAGGCCGGTTTAAATTGAGTTTGGCCCAATCAAATACCCAATTTATATAGGACACTCTGGTTAAATAACCAGAGTGTCCTATATATGGTTTGTTGAGGTTAAATAACCACTCACTATATTTATGGACCGGTTTGGACAAACCCATTAATTTTTGGATTGGGTTGGTTAGTGGGTTGCCCAAATAATTTTTATTTTATTAATATTAAATGGCTAAATGATGAGTATCATATTTTTTCATAAAAATTATTCGAAATTTTCATCTTTTTAAAAAAAAATTAGATAACCTATTTTTACTATTTCTTAGCATCATAAAATAATAAATGATAACATCAACTAGTAAAAATTTGCATAAAATACTAGCAACGAACTAAACTTGCATGACATAAAATCGTATTAACATCAAAATAATCAAAGAGCGAAATATCCAAAATTAAATAAAATCATAGTTCACTAAAATAGTAAATATTCAAGAGAATAAAATTGCAACAACTAAGTTGCATATTTTACTTCGATGATGAGGCCGTCACTTTCTAACTTATTCACTTCTTCGCCGATGGTGACTCTCTTCTCCTCTCCAACCTTTTGCTTTATTTGAGATACTGATTTCATAGTAGGGTCGACGACAAGGCGATGTGACCATTTACTTGTACATGTTCGTTTGACAAGCTCTGGAATTTCTTAATGCTGTCAAGATCGAATTGTAGCTTTTGGAAGGTGCTCTAGAATAGGATGTCTTCTAAGATTCCATGATCTATCAGTACTCATTTTATGTCCAAATTATTGTATTGCATCATGATGACTAGGGGGCGTTATTGTGAGAGTAGACACCAATAACGTCACTGCTAGAGAAAATTATTCTAGGCCATGGCCCTCTCCATGTGGCTTTGAAGAGGCCAGAGGATATTATATTTGCAGCCAACACCTGCCTGGCTTATTTTCTACTGGAGAAGTTAGAATTTTCACCACCGGTAAAACCTTTGACAATGGTGTTAACCATGAGGTTCCGAAATTTCTTGGACAGTTTTTAGAGTAAGAAGTAAAAATGGTGATAATAATGGAAGGTGTGACATAAGTTAGTTTTATCGGAGCCCCACGGTGGGAGCCACTATACTTGCTAAAAAAAGTTCATATGTATAATAACCCTTAACTAGTAAGGATATCCAAAGGCTTTAGGGTTTTTTTTGGTGTTTAGAGTAAGCTCACAGGAAGGGGTGAAGAGCTTTTTTTGGGAGTGTTTTTCTATTAATATGATATTCTCTCTCCTTAACTCTAATATCGGGGTACTTATAGAGACTTATGGGTCTGGATTTATGATTTATCAAAATTAGAAACCGCTTATCCTAATAATAGCAGTGGATCATTGAATCCCTATTTCTTAAGTAGATATGAGGCATTCCCCCGAATCCTTCTCTACATCATTTTTTAGCAAGACACATCACCTACCATGTTTTCCAACCTTGGACGGGTGATACATGTCGTGGGCGATGACATCTCCTTGTGGGAGATTTAATCTCATCGTGAGTGATACGATCCCATTTCCCCTTGAGGATCCTTACAAATATATCACATTTTAACATAGGTTTTTGGCCGACGCTAAATCTATATTTCTAATAGAGCGAGGTCTTCACATTTTATGCATTTTTTTGGTCAAGTGATTTTTTGAACCATAAAATCTTCAATTTAATGGTTTGCTTTAGATGATCTATTATATTTTTGGTATTTTCTTAAAATTAAAATTCATTCTGTTTTAGATCGTGGATCCATAAAAGCCGATTATTTTCAAAAGGGAAGGAAAGTGTTTATCGAGTTTTATGGAGGGGCACTCTTTCTTTAAACTCAAGAAAGTCAAGAGGTGTAAATTGGGTGTGGTTTGGTTGACGGTTACTTGGTGCCTTTGGATAGTTAGAAATGATGTGTGTTTCCGGAATGATGGTTGGAGCGTTAACAACATTGTTTGGAACATTAAATTTACGGCGTGGAGATGGTCTTTTTGTGGGAATATTACCGCTACCAATTGCAATTTTTACGATTTTTGTAAGGATCCTTTATGCTTCCTTTCGTAAGGGCAATTGGTTGGTAATTTTCCCTTTTGGTTAGGCTTGCTCCTTGTCCTTTGTATTTGGGTTTGAGAACCCCTAGTTCTCCTATATATCTAATTCTTGCTTATGAAAAAAAAAAAAAAAAACAAGTGTCGATAATTTGGATTTTTGAACATGACTTTCATTTATGGGATAATTTTCTTCATGTCATACCTGAGAACCTTGTCGAATATTTTTGGCTGACCCAACTATAAGACATTTTTTCCTACCACACTACTTTTATAACATGGCATTCGCATGTAGTTTGGCTTTTACCGTAATAGCATTTGTGAATTTTTATGTTTTTTTAAAGTATTATATTTTTTTCTAGGAGACGTGAGTCATTCTTCTGAATCCTTCTCTGCATCATCTTCAACCAAGACACTTCACCTCTCATGTTTTTCAACTCTGGACGAGTGATACGTGTTGTGGGCGATGACATCCTCTTGTGGCCGGTTTAATCCCTTCGTGAGCAATACGATTATGTTGCCCCTTGAGGATCCTTATAAAGATATCACTACAACTGCTAAGTTTTTATTAGTGTCGGTTTTTAAGGTGTTAGCATTGGTTTTTGGCCGACGCTAAAAGTTGTGTTTCTAATTATGCGAGGTCTTTGCATTTTATACATTTTCTTGATCAAGTGATTGTTAGAACCATATATTCTTCAATATATTTGTTTGCTTTAGATAATCTATTATATTTTTTGTATTTGTTTAAAATTAAAATTCGTTGGGTTTTAGATCATGTTTCAAACAAAAAAAATCCACTTATGTTTAAAAGGGAAGGGACACAAGTGTTAATAATTTGGTAAAATTTGGATTTTTGAACTTAACTTTCATTTGTGGGATAATATTCTTCATGTCATAAATGAGGACCTTGTCGAATATGTTTGGCTCACTCAACTATAAAGATTTTGTCATGTCACCCTACATTTTTTACATGACAACCGCTTGTAATTGTGTTTTTTATCATAATAGCCTTTATGAGTTTTTATGTTTTTTTAAAGAGTATTATGTTTTTTTTTTTTTTTTTTTGCATTTATGTGTAATGCATCAGAATTTTGGAAAAATAATGAGCTTTTATCGAATTTTTTGAAAAAATTCATCAATTTTTCTCGGATTTTCTTAAAAACCGGTGTAAAAGCTTAGATTTCACTCTTGTGTATTAAAAGTAGGTGTAAAATCATTTTTTAAAAATCTTTGAATTTATACTGGATATTTTTAAAAAATTGGTGTAAAATCATATTTTTAATACTAGATTTTTCAAATATTCAATAAAAAAATCATATATTTTTGAAAAAAATTATGATTTTATTTTTTTTTTAAAAATATATCGAAAAAGCTACAAAGCATATCGAATTTATAAAAATACGATAGTGTTAACTTTGTTTTTTTATTAGCCGGTCAGTATGAACTACTGAATCTTTCCAAAATCTAGAAAAGCACAAAATGTATTGAATTTTTTATAAAATCTTATAGTATTAACTTTGTTTTTGTTTTTTAATAGGCTTACCCGATATGAACCATCGGGTTTTTAAAAATTCCGTAAAGATATATTGAATTTTTAAAAATGTACTATTTGATTTTTTTTTATTTTAAATTTCACCACTTTTTTTATAGTGAATTTAACATATATGATTCCAAAGATAAATAAATTTATAATTTTTTTTTGAATATGACCTTAACCAAATAAGTGAATGATGGTTGTAGAAAAGGTGAACATATTTGTATATACACTCGTTAGAGATGTTATTAGAGATGTTAGAGAGAAATTTCAATATTATGATGAGAATAATTAGAAGTAGAAGTAAGTGCTATAAAGCATTGCACTTGAATTTCTTTATTGTTCAATACAACATCTATGTCTTTTATTTGGCATGAGCAATCGTGGTTCATATTTGTTTGCACTGATCTTTGCTACCTGGTTTAATTTATACATTTATCATACTAATTTTACATCTTTATCTAATAATTGTTAAACCATAAATATGAATAATCTCTATATTTATATAAAATTTGGAAGTATATAGCATTGTTATCTCAAAATTATTCCTATTGTTTGAGCTCTTTTCAGAGAATCTATTAATTTAATTAATATCATACATCAGCCTTACACTAGTTAAACTTAAAATAAGAATAATTTATACTATATATAATCATATACTATCTTTATTTATTATAGTGGAATTACATTATTCTTGATAACAAACACAAGACAATAATAAACTTTTGAGTCGATCAATTAAATTTGAACACTCGATTGCTATTATTACCGACAAACACAAACATTGTCTATGCATGTTGGACGTTTAGGAGAGATACACAACATTTGCCTACGACATTCTTTATTAGATTTGCATCTATAAATTACTCCTGTGATATTAAAAAATAAAAATAAATCTTAATAATGGAATTCGAAACATTGTTGTATATTCCTTCCGTTTTAAAATAATTTTCGTTTAAAATTTTTACCAACAAATTAAAAAATGTAATAATAATATCATAAAATATTACATTTTTACTGAATTAATTTTATTAATGTATTGAAAATAGCATATATAGTAATAACTAAATAACACAATTGAAAAAATAGTAATTATTACTATATTAAAAAGTGAAAATAATAATTATTATAAAATATATTTTATTTACTAAAACGACAATTTTTTTAAAACGGAAAAAATATAAGACAGATAACTAATTTTGAAAACAAATTGCAAAAATAAACTTACCATCTGTTATAATGAAAAATAAGAAAAGATAAATAATTATAATATAAAAAAATTTGAAATTTTTAACCATATTTTTTCACATTTGTTGCTAAAGTAAAAATTTGTATGGTCACTTTATAGTGAAAAAACTTTCACTTTTCAAATTAAATTTATTGATAAATGTCTCTTGAGGGTCATTAGAGTTCATTCTAGCATTTTTATATTTCCCTGTTGAAAAATTCAAAAACATAAATTGTAGATTGAATGATGAAAAGAATATTTATAAAAATAATAATGCATTAATCATATGCAATTAAAATATTTACTTATTAATAAAAAATTTCAAAGTTTCATAGTTATGCATTTTTTAGTTGAAGAGTTTTGTTACACAATAATAGAAGGGTAAAACAAAAATTTATTGGGTCAGTCGATCTAATATCCAAAAATGAGAATTTCTTCATCCACCTCCTAACCTTCTTGCTCACCCCTGGTGAATTTACAACATTACCCCTTGTTTCGGAAGTTCATTTCCGAAACGGTACTTTTTTTTGAAAAAAATGTGTTTTCGGAAATGAACTTCCGAAAACGTGTTTTTTTAATATAAAATATTGGTTTCGGAGATGCATCTCCGAAATAAAGTTACATTTTCATAAAATGTGGTGTTTCGGAAGTTCATCTCCGAACGCACCCCCATGATGGAATTTGGAAATGAACCTCCGAATTTATGTCTGGACAGAAGAAAAATGAAAAACAACAACGATTCGCTTTATTTAATCGGGTGAAGATGACAACGATAATATTACTGAAAATTAAAGTTACATATTGTTGAACACGGGTAGGTGGGGATGAGTCAACATTTTGATAACGTCGTCCGCCGATCTTTGAAGTTTGGCGTCCAACTCGATCGGGCCTTTCGAAGAAAATCGGTCGAACGTTGTCCACATAACCGCTAAATCTTCGTCGTTCTTGATCTCAAAAGGTGTGAACTTAATGCCTCCCTCGTCGTTAAGCGATGGCGAGCGGTACTCGAGCTTGACAACCTTTCGATTCTCGGGATAGCGCAAAAGCGTGTTGAGCGACGGTATCAATTCCGCAAACGGCGTGTCGCGCGAGAAGCGAAATTTGAACGGCATCGGGTAGCCGGTTTCAAAGTAGACGAATGCTAGGTGGGGGTAGGTTTGTATCATTTGTGTATTGTGGTGTGAAGAGGATGAAGAAGAGTGTGTAGTATTTATAGACTTATTGGAGCATTGATGGGCCAACAAACCTTATCCTGCCTCAGGGGACATTTCGGAAATGAACTTTCCGAATTATGCAGAAACAGAGGTGAATTTTGCATTTTGTGCATTGCATTCTGTTTTGTGTAAACAATACCAAAAGCATACAAAATAGGCATAAAATAGGCAATGACAACATAAAACATACTTATATTATATATGTATTGAATCGGTCCGATTTTACATGATAAACAACAATACATACAAAAAATGATCGTTACAAACAAAAATGATCCGGAACGAACTAAAATTCACCGAACCAATCGGTGGATCCTAAGTCCAAAATAGGCACGTTCTTGGACCGCTCTCTATTTTGCTCGCGCTCTTTGCTCATCATTTCTTCAAACTCAGCCATCCTCGAAACGAACGGATCCGGCCAAGTCTCCGCCTCATTTGAACGATGTGTCGTCCATTGACAAGAAGTAGCCGGTATAGGACAACCCGGTTTCAAAAACACTTGAACAAAGTGCCGCGATCGTAGATACCCGATGCATATGATGTGGCCCGACGCGTCCAACGGCGGTCGACTATGAAGTGGAAAGAAAGTCTCACTCTTGAAGACCGCATGTGCGGATTCAACACGGTTAGTCGTGGTGCAACCAAGATGTCTAACTCGATTTGTCCAAGTGCACACGACTTTTTCTCTAACTTTGTCAAGAATGGTGGATTCGACGTAATGACAAAATGTCCTAATGGAACCACACAAAGACCTAAAGTGTACCAATTTCTCGGTATACACCTCTTCGAAGTGTGCATCCAAAATTTCCCTCCATGCCGACATTATCCTTTCAACCACAACACCAGCTTTGACAACTTTACCGTTTTCATCCGGCCTATCTTTTGTCCCAACCGCGGGTTTCAACTTGCTTCTCACGTTGCAAGTTATGTGATACCGGCAAAGTAACGCGGTCGATGTCGGGAAGACGGTATCGACCGCATTCATCAAAGCATTGTCTCGATCGGTGACAATGACGTTTGGCATAACCTCTTGATCAACTAACAAAGACTTGCAAATTCCCAAGGCCTACGTAAAGTTTTCATCTTTTTCACACTCCAAAAAAGCAAACCCCACCGAATAAGTCTTGTCCGTCGAGGTCACACCGACGATCTCTAGAAGAGGAAGCCTATACTTGTTTGTCTTGTACGTCGAATCCATGACTAGAATGGTTGGAAATGTGTTGAACAATTTGATACTTTCGGGATGAGTCCAAAAAATATCACGCACGGTAACTTTGTCCTCGGAGGTTCGGAAGCTTGAAACATAATTGTTATCGTCTAGAAGTTTCAAAAGTTGTTGCATTTCCGACCGAGGGCCCATATTCAAAACCTTGAGATTGTGCCGTTCATTGTAAACTTGCTTGACATTTGAAACGCTATCCGGTTTCTTACGCTTCAAATCGGCAAGTATGTTGCGAGGCGCCACTTTGACTATCGTTAGGTCCGATATCACATTTCTCTCTTCGCGGGACAAACGACACGCCATTGGATGCCCGTGTAACTTGACATCCAAGGCATGATTATGCATTCCACAAATTACGGTTAACCGCCACAAATCATCAACCCTCCGAGTGGCACGCAACTTAAACGGACACCCGCACTTTCTCGATCCCGTGTCCTCGTGTTTTAGCACCCGGTTTGATTGTACATATCTACCACCCCGTTCGCAATTCAAAACAACGAAAGCTTTCCGCCTACTATTTCCGTTGTCCAACCTTAAAATAACAATTCCAAATCCATGTTTGTTAGCTTCCTTCCGAACCCAATCAATCAATTGTTCTCGACTACCGAAACTCCGATCATTTGTAAAATGTTGCCTAACATCGACCGCATTGATCATGGGAGTAGCGTCAATAACCGGATCGTTATTAACGTTGACAATTTCCGGATTTAATACTCCATCGTCTTGCACAATGTTATCCAGATGCACCATACCTAACAAATGCAAAAATTAGCAAAATTGGCCAAAACTGTTTTTTTTTAACTGCCAGGGCATATTTCGGAAGTTCATTTCCGAAATTTATTAGGTGATATATTTCGGAAATGAACTTCCGAACCATATCAGTTTTCAGCATAAATTTGTTGAATCAATGTAGTGAAATAGGGGATGAAATGAGAGATGTTTACCTGAAATTGTAGCTTTCTATGCTCCCTTTAACGTGATCAACGGTTTGAAACTTGATTTTAGGGCGAAAAATTGATGGAGATTGATTGGGTTTTAGAGAGGGTTTTGAGAAGTTTTGGAGAAAAATGATGAAATAGTGAAGGAGGGAAATTTGTATATGCATAAATATTTTCGGAAATGAACTTCCGAAAATATTCACGGTTTTGAATTTTTTATGACTTCGGAGATGCATCTCCGAAAACACCAAAAAAGTGGTGTTTTGGGAGATGCATTTCCGAAGTCAAAAAAATTTCAAAAAAAAAAAACTTTGGAAGTTCATTTCCGAAGCAGGGGCAATTTTGGGTTTTCGCTGGGGGTGACCCCCCATAGGGAGGTGGGTAAAGAAATTTTCCCAAAAATTCAAGAGGTTTGGTGGGTTGGGGGTGTGAGATCTTCGTCTGATTAACTTAGTTTCTTAAATAAACGGCGTTGAAGATTGCTTTTCCAAGCTACTAGATTATGAAAGAATATTTTGTCTGCTAAATATGGTGCCTCTGTCTTTGAGGGCACTATGCCAAATTTGTCTTTTTACCTCAAAAAACACGGTTATATGGCAAGGTTTTTAAACCATTTTGCGGGTTTTTTTACCTCAATAACATAAATTACGGGAGTTATAAAAATTTCCAGACATACGATTCCTATAGTTTATTTGCAAGAGTTTTAATTGACCGTTGGTATTGTTGATATTGTAATTCATTGTGTTGAAGCAGTAAGCTGTGGAAACACCTAGTGGTGTCGAAATGTTGAAGTAGTAAGCTCGACATGATTTCGACTTAGATTTATTTTCTGTATTTTGGGCTTTTATGTTTTGGGTTTTGACTTAGGGAGAAAGTAACCTAAAACTATAAATAGACGGAGTAACCCCTATTTTTGTAAGCACTTGTATTCATAAAATTTTGCAGTTGAAAAGTCAATAAGATTTTTCACAGGTTATGGAGAGAGAGTTATTCTGCAGAAATTGCCATCTTTTCCCTTTATTTTGGCAAACCTTAATTTTCTTTCTTCTTCAATTTTCTCTTTTCTCCATTGTCAAGAGATAATAATCTTGTTCATCAAGATTGTTAGAAATTTTCCATAGGTTTTGGTGGATTTCCAACATCTGATATCTAGAGTACTAGCTGAGCAATTCGTGGAAAGAAAATCACGATGACAATGAATCATCTAAATGGGAATTTTCAGCGAGTCTCCCAATTCTGAAGGGTCGGAATTATGAGAATTGGTGTAAGCAGATGAAAGTGGTTTTCTATTATCAAGATCTTTTGAATCTTGTGAAAGAATGAGTAACACCGCTTGCAGAAAATGCAACAGATGAAGAAAAGGTTGAAGAAGAATTGGTTGGTGTTTATTTGGTTGCTGTTTCTCCATTAAGGGGGAATGTGATAATTTAATTTGGTGGAGGCATGTAAAAGATTTTTCTGTTAAGAATTGTTTTCGTTGGATTTACTCTTTGAAATCCTTGGTTGTTGTTTTGGAAGAGGATTGTTTATCAGAGCTTAAGTCGTTGTGGGTTCCTTGTGTGCCTAGTACAGTTAAATTGTTTGAATGGAGGTTGTTACTTAATGCTTTACATACTCGTAAGGCGATTTGCATGCGAGGCATGGAAAGCCTTCTTAGTGATCTTTTGTGCCCTTTGTGTAGGTCGGAGGAGGAATCGGTGGGTCATCTTTTTTTTTGGGTGTGGTCTTGTGAGGATTCTTTGGAAGGAGGCTTTTTGTTGGTTGGGCTTGGATTTAGAGGATGTTGAGTGGGAGGATGGTTTTGATGGTGGAGGTTCGGGGCTTAGCTTATTGCATGTTCTTCGCTTAAGATTGGATGGGATTGTCGAACCTTGTTTTTTTGCTTTCTTGTGGCTTTTGGTTTGTTGGCGTGTATGGTTAGGAAGGAATAATTTGGTCTTTAATGATGGTGTTTGAAATTCCACGGAAATCTTGATCGTTATTAAGACATTTGAGTGGGACTGATTTTCTATTTTTGTTAATGAAAGGGAAAATTGTATTAGAGACAATTAGTTTGTCAATCCTTGCACCTATATTGGAATGTAGGGTTGCTCTAGAGCTTTGATTTTTTTTCCTTTTTTTTTTCTTCCATATGTTTTATATTGAGTTGTACCCCTCGTGCGTTTAATATAAGTGCTTACCCAAAAAAACAAATCAATGAAATTTATTTCTTTTCAATGCAAAATTAGAATAATGTATGCTTTTTTTTCGATGTTAACAATAATTTATGCTAAATATAATCATATAGGGTTAATGAACTTTTTTGTCCCTTTAAATATTTCAAATTTCGTTTTTAGTCCCTCCAAAATTTTCCTTCAAAAAATCGTCCCTACAAAATTTTTCTTCCGAACTATTGGTCCCTAACGTCAAATTTCGTAGCTAATCGGTGGCTAAAGCCGTAGCTAATCTCTAGAAAATTTGACGTTAGGGACCAATAGTTTAGACGAAAATTTTTGAAGGGACGATTTCTTAAAGAAAAATTTTGGAGGGACTAAAAATGAAATATGTAATATTTAGAGGGACCTAAAGGTTCATTAACCAAATCATATATTATCTTCATTTATTAAAATGGAATTACATTATAGTGGTCAAGGTGTGAGATAGATCATAAAAGTAGCTACATGCATCATAGTTGATACTATCATTTTTGAACTTTCTTGTATTATTACCAACAACGACAAACCCTTGCTACGCACATTGGACGTTTAGGATAGTTACACAACATTTCCGTACGACAATCTTCATTAGTTTTACATAAAAGTAATCCTATGATGTTAAATAATAAAAAAAAGAATGTTAAAATAGGAAATGAAACATTGTGTATAAAATAGAGATTTAATTTTGAAAAATAAAATGCAAAAATGAGCTTACCGTCAATTACAATGATGGATATCAAAAGAACAATGATAACATAAAAAAATTTGAAAGTTTCAGACATATTATCTACTTTTGCTGTAAAAATATAAAATTGTATAATCACTTTAAAGTGTGTAAACCGCCATTATTCAAAATATAATATTGTTAAATAACTCTTGATGGTCATTAGAGTTCATTCTAGTTAACCTTTCATTAGAATATTGTTAAATATTATTTCTATGTTAACCTTTCATGATAGGCACTCAAAAATCCTAAAACATAAATTATAGAGTTGAATGATAACTAAAATTACTAAATGAATAATGAAACAATCAAAATTGATTGATTTATTAATTAAAGTTTTCAAAGAATCATAGTTAAGCATAAACAAAATGAAAACTACATGAGTTGAAATTTCTTATAAGAGGAAATACCATATATATTGTTCTGGACTGGCCTGACCCAATCTATTTCTGCATTCATAACGGTCTAATAGTCTTGGTCCAATCACCAAAGAGCAAAGGAAATACCTTTTCTCCAGCACTTTTTCAAGGACGCTTCTCCTTCTAGTCCAAGGATAGCTCACCAGCACAACGCTTAGCCAGACCCGTCTCTATGCAAGCAGCAAGACATGAAGGATAGAAAAACACTTAGAAAGGGGAGGTTTGAATAAGTGTGACTTTAAAAACTCTTAAGATAAAAACAATTGCACAATGATTTTTATCTTGGTTCGTTATTAACGAAACTACTCCAGTCCACCCCCTTAGAGTGATTTACCTCAACTGAGGATTTAATCCACTAATCAATCTTGATTACAATGGTTTTCCACTTAGATACCCTCTAAGTCTTCTAGAGTATTCTGATCACAACTTGATCACTCTAGGAATATACCACTTAGAAACTTCTTAGTCTTCTAGAGTCTACTGATCACAACTTGATCACTCTAGGAATCTTTTACAAATCAATGTAAAATAAATGTTTACAAGAGTATTCAAATGCTTCTTAAAAAGCTATAATCACAACTTTGATATTTCTCTTAAGTTCTAAGCTTAAATCTCACTAAGATATTATAGGTGTAGTGAGGTTGAAGATGAAGTTTGAGATCTTTTGAATTTGACACCGTTTCTGTGTTTTGCGCAAGAGTTATGTATTCAGCTTCTCATCATAACTTATATTTATAGGCGTTTGAGAAGATGACCATTGGGAGCATTTAATGCGTTGCATGTTCCGTACAGCTCTGCATTTAATGTTTTACTCTTTTTTCAACTACCTCGAGCCTTGCTTTTACTGCTTCTACTGACTTTGCCTTTTGTAGCTTCTAATGTTCCTTTTGTCAGTCAGAGTAGCCTATCACCTTGTACTTCCTTTTGATCTGATGTTTGTAGATACAACGTTTGAATAATCAGAGTCAAACAGCTTGGTGCAGAGCATCTTCTTGTCTTCTGACTTTGAAGTGCTTTAGCGTGATACCATAAGAACTTCAGTGCTTCTGCTTCTGATCTCATGTTCTTCTGATGCTTAAATAGACCATGTTCTGATTCTGCTTGACCATCTTGTGATGTCTTGCGAGAGCATGTTCTGATGTTGCATACTTGAACCTTCTGAGTCAGTGCTTCTAGCGCTGAATTGTGCGTACTCTTTATATAATCCCTGAAATGGAAAATGCATAGGATTAGAGTACCACATTATCTTATACAAAATTCATATACATTGTTATCATCAAAACTAAGAATATTGATCAGAACAAATCTTGTTCTAACAAGACATCCACCCAGTTCTCCGTCGAGGACAAGGATTTCTCTGCTTGCTAAGCGCCCCTGCCGACCCGAAAAATCGCTCTTTCCAACCAACGACTAGTTTTGGGCAGCCTCCCAAGATTCCTAAGTTCACTGCTAGAATCTTGACATTCACGCATTTTGGACCTAAATCCATGATCCAGTCCAAAACATGGACCAATGGCCAAGCGTTGAGGGCAATATAAAAACTCTTTCATTTGAGAGGGCCGGGTAACACAATCTCAAACCTTTGAGACTCTAAAACGTATATGTGCTTCTACTTACTTGATCGTCAGAGTGTCTTGTAGGTACACCATTCTTCATCATCACCAACATTATGCTCATAGACGTTGGCCCACTTTCAGGTTCTGATCAACCGGTATGATCATATATATGGAATAAGATCAAATGACACCAAAATATCAAAATTTATAGGCTAATTTGACACTAAATTTTAACCATTACAAGAATTGATCAAACGGTCATGATAAATTATATTAAATAAAAAAATATATAGCCTATTTATTTCTTAAAAAATAGATTATTTATATGACCGCTTGATCGAGTAGTATTAACAATTAAAATTTGGTGTCAAATTAAATTTTGACACTTTGGTGTTGTAACACCCTAATTCCTCAACGGTAATTTAATAAAATGAGAGTAAATTATTTTCAAAGTGATATACAACAATTAGGATGGTACACTTCATCAACAATAAAATTTACGCAAACATGAATACATAGATATATAACACACTTTTCGGATGAACCGACAAACAACTTCAACTTAGTCTTCAACTTCAACTTTATTAATGCAGCGGATAAAAATCATGTTTATTACAAAATAATTCTCTGACAGCATCAAACAACTTTTCTTCAAAATAAAATAGAGTTATAATACTCCAACATAATCACCAAAATAAAATAATAATAAATAATAAAGTAAACAAGCGTTCATCTCCCCGGTGTTACATATCAGAGCAGTGACGCCAAACCAAATAATAAAAGAGCTAATATTTTTTATTTAATTTGATGTATTAGAAAATTAAATGATTTCGTGTGATTAGAATAAGAATTATTATTGAGATTTAATAATAATAATATTAGTAGTATATTTAATAAATAGTAATTGGACCATGAAAGGTTTTAGTATGAGTATTGGGGGGAGGTGTGTGGGTTAAGCCCATTAAGGAAAAGAATAAGTGAAGGATTAATAAAAGTAAGAAAAATAAAATAGAAGGGAAAATAGAGAGTATGAAGAGAACGTGAAAATAGAGAGAAGATGAGCTATGGCAAAGGGAGAACCTCCATTAATAGAGAAACTTGTGAAGAAAATTGTTAAGGTAAGGGTGGGGTTCTAACTCTATAACGGTTTTTATAATGATAGGGAATGGTAGTAATTAAGTCCCCGTAGCTATAGGTCTTGAGTTCTCTATGTTTAGTTTTATATGGTTTTACCCAATTGATGAAATTGCGATGTTTGTTGTGTGAAATTGATGATGTGAATTATGTTGAATTGGTTGGTATAACATGTGCATAGTTTATTAAATAAGTGCTACTGGTTTGGTTGTAAAAACTTGAATTTTTGGGTTCTAATGGATAAATCTCGTAACAGAAAAAATTAAGGATTTTGACACTGGTCCAGTGAAGTAACCGGTTACATGGTTTTAGGTAACCGGTTACTTCGTAATAAAAAGGGCTTTCTTGGCTGGTTATAGTGAAGTAATCGGTTACTTGAACTGTGGTAACTGGTTACCTGGTGTAAAAATTGAAAACAGTAGCTACATGGTTGAAGTAACCACTTACTTGGTTTGAGGTAACCGATTACCTAGAGCAATTTTTGTGAAATAGTGGCAACGTATGTGAGGTAACCGGTTACATGGTTTGAGGTAACCGGTTAACTTACTGAAACTGACAGATTTTCCAAACTTTGAAAATTCATATCTTTTGACTTGGATGTCTGTTTGACGTGTCGTTCGAACCATTAAAAAGCTAAAATTATTTTCTATCTCATAAAGATAGCCTCAAGCCCATTGTGTGGATTGAGTGCAAACTTAGAAGATGGCTTACTCCTTGTTGATGCCTCTAATAATTGGCCAATTGTAAAGGGGGCTTATGCCCTGTTTGGTACCACATACATATGAGTTGGTATCAGTCCCCTTGCATTTCACCATACACGATTTGATGTTTGATGTTGAAAGAGTATAATCATGTGCGCTTAAACTAATGTATACTCATTATTATACTTCCTCTTATATTTTTATGATATCTCACCCCTTCTGTTTGAATGTTACCTCTACGTGGATAACGCGCAGGTGACAAAGATTATAGTAGCTGAGGTATGGAGCGACGCCTACTATTACGTGAAGGTTTATAAAACACTTAGAAGAGGGGGGGTTGAATCAATTTTCCTTTTTCGCTCACAATAACAATAGACAAAACACAATTATTTTTATCCTGGTTCATTTGCAACTCAAACTACTCCAGTCCACCCGCCAAGGTGATTTGGCCTCTCTCAATTGAGGACTTAATCTACTATAATCAAACATGATTATAAATGCACAACCAACTGTTATGACTAACGATACAATGCACAAGCCAACTGCAAGTGACTAACGCCTCTAAGACAAACTAGTCCTAGCCCTCTTGAGAAATCTGACCCAACTGGTCTCTCAAGGAACAATTACAAAATAACTTCAAATAATAGTGTTTCAGATTGCTTCTAATAAGCTTTAATCACAAATGTGAATTTTCACTAAGTTTTAATACAAGAAGTATGAACTCAGTATATTCAATTGAATATTTTTCTTCAGCGTAAGTATTCTTCGTTTGTATATGAGCTATTCTCTTTTTCTTTTCAAAGAATCTTCTATATATAGCTTCGAGAATTTTTCCGTTATCTTGATCTTTGGAGAGAGCATTAAATGCTTGCGTGTTTGCTTTTTGGTTTTGTTTCTCTCAACGAACTGCATGTGCGTTGCTTCTTCAAACAACCTTGGGAATTGTTCCATTTGAATGTTTCATCCGTCTTTTAATCATTATGTTTTTAACGGTATCTTATCTTGATTCAGAACTTTGCATCTATTCATAACTTTTGTTCTGACTTATGAATATAACTTCTATTAGAATATGTCTACAACGGTTGGTGCATTCCGAAGTTACTTTATTAAAACTTCAGCAGCTTTTCCTTTTAGTGTTTGTTCAGCTTTACAAAAGGTTCATGTTCAGATGGTACTTGTATTAGAACATCTCCTGAAATGAGAAACATATAATTAAAGTATTACATTTACTTATTCAAAATTTATTTAATTGTTATCACCAAAACACTAAGATATGATTAGAACCAAACTATGTTCTAACATTACGTACATCGAGTTCGATTTTGCTCTGATACGTAACACCAGGGATGAACGCTTATATTACTATTCTTCTGTTTATGATTGCTTATTGGAAGATTTGAGAAGATTATGAATTCTCTTTTATATTATTGCAATGGTGGCATTTCTTTTAAGTTGTTTTCGAAGATGATGAAGTAATATGTGTAACACTCCATATTTTCTTAATTTAATTTAATTAATTTTTAAGTTGAATTATAAGAATTATTTGGCATTTTATTGAATTTATTAGAGAATTGTTAATAAATAAGGTTATTGGGCCAAGTTGTGGTTAGTAATGGAGGGGGTGTGATTGGTAGGCCCTATTACTAAAGTTATTTTGCTTTATTTTCATAAAATAAGACAACTGGGAAAAGGAGAGAATAGAAGCAAAGGAGAAGAAAAGAAAATTTCAGAACGTGAGAAGAGCAGAGAACGTGAAGAAGCGCGAAGAGATAAAGACTCAAGATCAACCTTAAGGTAAGGGGGGACTCTTCCATTTAGCATCTATTATAAGATTATATATGGTGGGATTGAATGAGTATGTTGTTCATATTGATTGTGATATGTGTTAGGTTTTGGAATAATTGGGGTTTTGGGAGATTTGATGAATTGACTGAATAATGTTATGTATGATGTTAGATTACCATTAAAACGTGCTAAAGTTGTGTTAAAAGGTGCATTCTTATATTGTTTGGTGATTTAACATGTCATGGTACGCATTGGATGGAATGTGGAATGGTACGGGTTCTGTAAAATGGCAATTTTGGGGTTACAGGTATGAAGTAACCGGATACTGGGGTTTGGGTAATCAGTTACCACTGAAGTCTGGGAGGCAGTAACCGGTTACTGAAAAGGCAGTAACCGATTACCCCTATTAAAAACATAATTTCGGGTTATATTACTCAACATCATTGTGTAATGACTCTTCATCCATAGCTAGCTGGTTCTTAACGGCTATTTTTCAACGGGTCTATTTCCCTTGGCTATTTAAGATGAAGATGATTTGAAGAGAAACGTTGTTGGTGTTATCATCAATGGAACACAACCAAAACCATTAACCATTATAACAACAACAAGAACGATTGCCTCCGTATGGCTTTTGCATCATGTTGTTAGTTACAAGATGATCATAGATCTGTATCAAAGAAAAATCCACAATATGATTATTGTGATTTAAAATAATCATTGAAGAAAAAGAGAACATGGGTTGTTGTCCGAAATGTTCTCAAAAGATCTAAGATGAAGACATTCTTCCTTCTAATGTTTATTAAGTTCAACCAAACTATCAGAAGCCGATGAAAAAGAAGACATTAGAAGTTTAAGAGCTTTAGGTTGTTGTCTGCAAGAAGCTACTAGAAGAAATGAAGACCACACATCAAGCTACAATACAATGTAATATTCTTAGTGTGTATTAGGATCTTATGATGCAAATTATTGAGTTTACTCTTGCTTGTGTAGAAGCACTTTATTGTAAACAAACCTTTATCAACTGAATGTTGATTATTCCTTGAGCGACTGAGTGAAGGTCAGAAGCTCAAGAAGACAGTGGCTGCGGTCATTGTGGGAAATCCTCTTAGAAGACCGAGTGAAGGTCCGGAATCTAAAAGGGTCAATGAATGTTATATCTGAGGATCAGATCACTTCAATTTTGGTAAGTCATAGGGGTTTCCTGTACAAGGGTGTTATTCACAAATGGTGGTTTGTGCAGGGAACATTGAATGTTATATCTATTAACCCAGATCACTGAACATGTCATTGGGAGTTAGTTACCGGCTGTTGCCCATGCAAGGTTGTTAGTCACAGAGTTATCTGTGCAAATGTTTGTCACCGGTTGTTGCCCATGTAATTGTAATTAGTTTGGTTATAGTGGATTAAGTCCTTGTGCTCAAGGAGAATTCACCTCGGAAGGGTGGATTGAATTAGCTTGGGAGTTTCTCAAGTGAACCAGGATATATCATGTGTTATTTACTCTTATGCCTTAATGTTTATGCATCCGCATTGTTCTTATAAAGGATCAATTAACCTAATAATGTTAAGAAGCGAGAAACTGTCAAAGAGTGAAAATCCTATTCAACCCCCCTTTCTAATGTTTTCTTCACCTTCAGATACATCTTGGTAGCTCCAGAATGAATACTCAAACCACTAAAATGTCCTTCATCAAGAATCCTCTTTCTCAAATCCAATACATCGGGAATACAAATTCTATCACGATACCTCATTATACCATTCTCATAAATCCGAAAATCACCACCTTTACCTTTGTTGATGTTTTTATTGGTTGATTGGCATCTATGTTTGACTAAAATGTAATAGCAGCAAAATATAATACAATGTATAAGTCTTGCAAATATAAAAGAACAAAACAGGTACAAGCAAGATGCTATATGGAATGTCATGACATCAACTCATGACATCGCGCCTGCAGAATTGGAATGAAGATTCAATTTGATTCTCAACAAATACATAATATTCTATGAATATTATGTAATCCAATGAGGCGCAGATTTAAAGGTCAATCAAATAAAGTCATAATATTGAAGAATCAAATCAGAATATTGAAGATTCAGCAGTTTCTAATTTAGGAGATTAATTAGGAAACTTGTGATTGAAGACCTTTCTTTTAGCAGAAGATATCTGAAGATTTGTAACAGCCAGGAGTGTTGCGATTTGTAAGCCCAAGTCCAATTGGGAATAGGTTATAAATAGAAACCTTTGTAACCTAGTTTGAGATGAATGTAAGCAAACCGTATATTGAAAAGATGTAGTCATTAGAGTTTGTATAGGTAGACCACCCAGGCTGTGGGATGGCTGCCATGTCCTTCTCGAAACCTGTAGGTAGGAGAAGCTATTGTTCTCACTCGAAACCTGTAGGTAAGAGTTGAGTATTATGTTCTTGATTGAAGCTGTGAAGCAAGATCAAGTTAGTGTTTATTGTTAATTGTTTAAATAGCTGTTGCAGGGTTGTAACAGTTAGGTACCACTAGGGATTGAGCAGAGGTTCTCTTGTCTTAGATGGAGTTCTAAGATAAAGGTTGCATTGGGTAGTGACTAGGTAAACCAGAGGTTGTTTATCTGTAAGCCAGAGGTTGTTTACATAAAATAGTACTATTGATAGTGAAATCTTCTTCCTGGCTTGGTAGCCCCCATAGTAGGTAGTTAAACCGAACTGGGTTAACAATTCACTGTGTTATTTATCTTCTGCATTGTATTGTGTGTTCAGTCTTGGATGTTGTAACATCAGGTATAACATCAGGTTCAGGTTTGATAGTTGTTCCTTTTACATAACCAATTAAGATTACAATCTGGTTATGTTGACTAAACTTACATGATCCCAGTACTCATGGACTCCTTCTTAGGGATAATTAAAAATTAGGGATCTTTCTTTTTTGCCTTTGCTAAGTTAATAACAGATCAAATGTCTTGACATCATGAGTGATGTCCTGAGTCTGTCGTACCAGAATTTCATCCTTGATTAATCAACGTTAATCGGTCAACCAAACTTAAATCCAATCTTTGACCTTCTCGAATCTCATCAAGAATGCCACTAGTAAGCTTCAACATACCAAGCTTAAAACCAGAAGAAGTATCTTCACAAACCAAACTCAAATCTCTGAATTGCTCAAGTAAATCCAAATCTCGCACCATCAACATTGACATATCCAAAGACTTCCTACTCAATGCATCAACCACAACATTCGCTTTACCAGGATGGTAATTCAAACCAAAATCATAATCCTTCAAGAATTCCAACCATCTTTTTTGTCTCATATTTAAATCTTTCTAATCAAATAAATACTTCAAACCCTTGTGATCATTGAACACATCAAATCTCGATCCAAACAAATAATGCCTCCAATGTTTCAACACAAACACAACGGAAGCCAACACTAAATCATGCGCCGGATAATTCCTTTCATGAACTTTAAGCTGCCTCAAAGCATAAGCTACCACTTGTCAATTTTGCATCAACACTCCTCCTAAACCTATCAAAGAAACATCACAATACACAACAAACAGTTTTGTCGGATCATGAAACCTTCTCTTAAGCTCTTAAGCTCTTGAAAATTAGCTTCACACTGTGAAGTCCAAATAAAATCTCAACCCTTCCTAGTCAACTGCGTCAACGGCAAAGATAACTTAGAAAACTCTTCAACAAACTTCCAATAATAACCTGCTAAACAAAAAAAACTTCTAATCTCAGAAACAGATTTCGGAGCTTCCCATTGAGATACAACCTCAATCTTTGACAGATCAACATCAATACCACCACACGATATCACATGACCAAGAAAACTCACTTCCTTCAACCAAAACTCGCGCTTAGAAATTTTTGCATACTACTGGTTCTCTTTCAACACGGACAACATGACCTTCAAATACTCGGCATGATCCTCTTAACTCTTGGAATAGATCAAAATATCATCAATAAACACAACAACAATCTTATCCAATTATTGATGAAAATAAAATCCTACTCATGTATTCCAAAAATACACCAGGAGCATTAGTCACACCGAATGGAATTACAGAATACTCAAAGTGACCATACTTTGTCGTAAAAGCAGTCTTCTGAATATCTTCAGCCTTCTAACGTATCTAATGATACCAAAACCTCAAGTCAATCTTACTGAACACACACGCACCAACCAAATGATCCATCAAGTCATCAATCCTCGAAAGTGATACTTATTCTCAATCGTCACTTTGTTCAGATGTCTATAATCCATGCAAAGTCTCATAGTACCCTCATTCTTCTTAACCAACAAAATATATGCATCCCAATGTGACACACTCGGACGAATAAACTTCTTCTCAAGTAAATCCTCAAGTTGACTCTTCAACTCTTCCCTAGCCACTTTTCCATCAGGTTCACGCAAAACAGTGAATGACTATCTTCTCGACATAACTTCAATCACTTCATACACTATCAAGATAGTAAGACAAGTCTATCTCATCCAACACGATCTCGTCTACCATCAACAAGAGATTAAGGGTGATCAGTTCCTCAATTTGTCAATATGTAGTCGACAACTGTAACACCCATTTTCTAACCCCAAATATACAATATAAATATACACAGAGTAAATAAATGCATTAAAAAAAGGGCGTCGCATGTTGTTTCCATAGCAATGAAAACCCAAAACCAACATACAAACATGCACCTGATCATTTCATAACACAAATTGAAAACTTCAGGTTTCATTAATTATGCATATCCCACGTGGAAGAATAATTACAATCAAACAATTTCAACGAATTCATATCATACTATATTCATCTACCAATTCAAAATAACATAATTAACTATGCTATATGAAGTCAATAACTAGGCAACATAGCCTTCCACAAACATATCCAAATTATCATGTTGAAATACCATAAAGACAAAAATATCCAAATAGAAAAACATGAGTTCAAATAAACCCCCATGTGTTACATGACCAGAGCATTTGACTCTCTACCTAATCAAAAGTTAAACCAAAAGCTCCTTGGCTAAATCCTCGGACAAGCTCACTATTCGTCGGAACCTACACGATGTCACAATGAACATCATTCGAACAGAAGGGTGAGAATTTACATCAAAGAATATAGCATACAATAGCATTACCATTCCTCACACTTCATAATTTGAACAAGTTCTACAATTATTGCACATAATACAAATACCAATACCACACAAGTAAAACACATTCATTCAATTAATTACATAACACATAATGCGACTCGAAATGCAAGTAATGTGACTCATGTATGTGGTATCATTGTGAGTATCAATCTCATCTCTCTCGATTAAAACCAGAGCCACGCTTTCGATCCGAAAAAGACCAAAGCCCTCAAAATATGAACATTTAGTTCACCGCTTCCAAATCCACAAAAGGAACAAAGTCGCCTCTATTTCTACACAAGGATCAAAGCTAACCGGAGTACAATCTCTCCATGTATGCATGTACAACATTACACAACATGCAATTAAGATTATCACACAACCTTAATTATCCAAGCATATCACATAATTCGCGCACTCAAATTATTCACCAAAATGTTGTATAATACTCATTAATCATTAAAAAAGCATACACTTAGCATTTAATGATCATTTATAACATATAGCACACAAGCCAATTCATGTTACTCACTCCATTCACAAATTCACATCATACATATACCAAAACACAAGTATCATGTATTGATTCATTTTCGATTCAAAACCTATCCAAACATCATTGAATAAATTATTAAAATTCATGGAAATCCATCTAAAATCATAAGCATAGAGGATCTCAAGTCAAAGAATTTAAGATATATATTCAAGAAAATGAAGATTCTCTCCCTTACCTTAAATCAAAACTCCCTCTTCTTCAAGATTTCCCCCAATTCCTTCTCTTTCTCTTCGCTTGAGCTCTCTTCTATTCTCTCTTTTCTCTCTTTTTACCAAATGATAGTATTATGAAAAAAATAACCTAATTCCTTAATATCTTCTCTTAAGTTAATGGGCTTAGTAACATACATTCCCTATTTACTTCTATTCTCAACTTAGGCCCAAGAGCTAGTATAACTCATGATACTACTAGTAGTCTAATTAGTCCAATTAGCACAAAACACTAAATTAAATAATTATCATACCAAATAATGATTAAATAATTATACTAATAAGAAAAATAACCATTAACTAAATAAAATAGAAAAATTGGGATGTTACAACAACCATGATGGGGCATGTACCATCGTTATTAAACTATAATAGCATTCCCTCAAAACTTGTGCTCGAAATCATCTAAAGCACCATGGTCCAATAATATCTCTCGAGATTACAATTACTCCAACAATTTCCTTTTCATTCGATCTCGTCATGAAAATTCGCAATCACTTGGTTTAACTCCAAACAGTTCACTTTAAAGATAACATCAAGTTAACCTAACATCTTGCTCTAATGATAAGTTGTAGTTATCCCCCAGGAAAACATTAGGACTCACACACAACTAGCACATCACTAGCCATAACATCACCCTCCACTCTTAGAGATGCGAACAACATGAGCACCTGATCCTTCTCTCACAAAGACACTTAGACCTGAATGTTAGACAAAATCTTGAATCTGTACTTCCTTCGAAATCGGGAAACAACGCGATCAGACCAATCTTTGCATTCCTGTAATCCACAGCATACTAAACCAATTGTTCACACCTAAACCATCACAAAGAAGCAAAAGATTCTCCCCCAGTTGCTTTAACCTCACGCTTGACAACAAGTGACTAGAAAAAGGAGAAGGCACTGACAGAGTTTCACACACATCAAGAATATTCAACTGTCTATCCATACTGACTCAATAACTTGGCCAGACGGACGACCTGCTCTGATACCACTGGTGTAACACCTTAATTCCCCAACGGTCTTTTAATGAAATCAGAGTAAATTATTTTCAAAATGATATACAACATTTAGGATGCTACACTTCATCAACAATAAAATTTGCTCAAATATGCATATATATATATATATATATATATATATATATATATATATATATATATATATATATATATATATAACATACTTTTCGGATGAACCAATAAACAACTTCAACTTCAACTTTATTAATGCAGCGGAAGGAAATCATGTTTATTACAAAAATATTCTCTGACGACATCGAAAAAAATTTCTTCATAATAAAATAGAGTTTATAATACTCCAACATAATCACCAAAATAAAATAACAAATAATAAAGTAAACAAGCGTTCATCCCCGCGGTGTTACATATCAGAGCACTGACGCCAAACCAAATAATAAAATATCTTCTTCTTTTAAACTCCGCATCTAAGCTACTTCAGGTCATCTGCACATTACCAATATAAAGGTAACAATGAAACAGAAGGGGTGAGAATTCACATCATTATAGAAATATATAATAATGAGTAATGCATAACAAACATTTACCAATCAAATTCATCACACTTCACATATTCATGTATTCAACATATTTCAATACATCTCATATATCAACATATATCATATTGCTCAAGGATTTAAAATACCAAAGATAATCAATCACGATTTTCAAAATGTAGCAATCAATTCAATTATCACATACCTTACACCAAAACACAACATTCACATCTACACGTGTGACTCCAATGCAACTCTATGAAACTCATGCATGTGGTACCAATCATGAACATCAGGTTCACCTCACTCCAAATTTGAGCCACCAACAAGAGTATAAGCTCCCCACAAAAGAATAAGCTTCCCATGAACGAAAAGTTCCGCTCTAGATCCCCATTAGGATTAGAACCACCAATCAAAGTATAAGCTCCCCATGAATGCAAGTGCAAAATAACCGATATATGCAATTAAGATCATCACCAAATCTTACTCATACTAGTAAATATCACATAATCCATCCACTACAACATTTATTGCTTCTACCAACACTTTTTTATGCAACATGTGCAAATTGTTGCCTAAAAAACGTTTTGGGGACAATTTTTGTATGTCGTCAAGACAATTCTCGCAACGCCTCACAAGTGTCCCCTAAATTATTTCTGGCAACGTTTTTAAAGCGTTCCAATAATTTATTTTTGACAATAACTAATAAATGTCCCCATAAATATTTGTGGGAACAATTTTAGATGGTTGCATTATTTCTAAGAAAAGATTACATTTTTCAAATGTTGCTTACAAATTTAATCAAAAAAAAAATATTGCAACTTTCCCTCAAAACATCATAAATCATAAACTTAATAATTTAATTTAATTTATTATAATAATATTTTTTTAAAATTAAAATTATTAAAACAAACTGTTTCTAAACAGTAAATTTATTATAATAATTAAAATATATTTTTTTCATGTGACGACTCACATATACAACTCATATACAATTTCTATTTCATTAAATTTATTATAATATTAACTAAAAAATATATTTCCAATGGGCCTAGTGAAAAACAGCGGTTCCTATTCGTATACCGAAAGCTGCGCACAAAGAGAAAGAGGGAAAAACTTGCGAACTAAAACCCTAATCAGAAACAACAAAATTATTGTCGACGGTGGTGTCGTAGAGTTGTGCATCGCCGGTCGTGTGCAGAGCTGCGCCGCGTGTTACTGTAGTTGTATTCTATATTTGCTTCAGTCGGTGGGTGTCGTATTGCAGTGCCGCGTTGGTGGTCGTGTTGCAGAGTCGGCACTCGGCCATCATTATGTAGAGTGTATTGTCGCTGTAAGTGTTGTTGAACCGTTATTGTCTTGCTGTAAGTGTTGTTGAATTGTGACCGTCTTGCTGTGAGTGTTGCTGATCTTCCTTCTTACTCCGTTGTCGTGTTGCTACCATTGCATTTCCGCCCTCGTATTGCTGTGTATTATTGTCTACTTTTTCTGTGAGTTTTCATTCAAATGTAGTAGGAATATTCACTAGTAATATGCAATGGAATTATACTTTATGAAATTGATTGACTCCTACATATCTCCTTTAATTGATTTTCTGGTTTTGAAATTGATTGACTCCTTGAATAATAGCATGCAATTGAATCATACTTTCTGAATTTTACATCTAGAGAGCCACTTATACTTAATATTCTGATTCATTTTAAACTAAACTTGTCAAATTGAGCAACAAACATTAAAGTTTTGAGTTCTTTTGCATTTTCCTGTTATTTTTTTCATTAAGCTATGTTATTTTTTTCATTAAGCTAGGTTTAATTTGAAAACGGGAGAATGTTTTTCATCCAAAGGCACTCTACTGTATTCCAATCCTAACATTTTCACAGCATGCTCTTTTGAAATTGCATAATATAAGAGATCTTTCTTCTTATGAATTTTCTCCTTATGCTCTTGTCATGTGTTTCCTTTCATTATAAAATTCTAATCATTTTTATGATTCTGATTCATTAAAACTAAGAAAATTTTGGTCTGTCTATATCAAAACATGGTGATTTACTCTTCTTTTTTTTTTTTGAAAATGATAACTTTGTTAATCATTTCAACTATCAATCCCACATGTTCTAATAGTCCCTTAACCATGCTCATTTTGCCTTAATAGAACATGTCTCTTTTTATAGAGACTTATTAGGTTCATTCATGGATGAGAAATCATGACTCATTGATTACAAAGACTTATTAAGTGCATTCAATATAGGGAACATTATGATAAGGTACTTAACACCATTTTGTGGTTGGTTTTCGTCCATTGGAAGTTATGCAAATCTTACACTTTCATTTAATGTGTTGTATTTTAATATACATTTGACAGTTGTTGTGTACTTGTACAGCACATCATAGTTCATTTTTCAAATGTTGATTATGAAAACAATGAACATCAGGTAAGAAGCATCTCTTTGATGGATGAGCTTAGTTATTGTTGAGGTTTGTGTATTTTTACAATTTATTGAGGAAAGATGTGTTGTTGCTCCGATTTGTTAGTCTACTTTATACATATATTTAATACTAGTTATTGATTTTCTTTTGTCACTATTATTTATGGCTAATTGAAATTATTTGGTTTGATGAAACATAGGTTCTTGAATTTGTTGCTTGCAGAATGGAGGATTGGGAGTGGGTTTGTTAAGCTATTGGTGTTAATGTTAGAATACCTCTTGGCTTGTAAGCTCAGGTATTCTGACTCTTAAAGTGTTATTTCTCTCTTTTTTTTTTCTTTTAAAAATATGTTTGATTTTGGGTTTTTAAGAGAGATTTGAGGGTATTGTAACTCTTATTGTATTGTGTTATTCATAACTAAGCAAATTAAAAACACAAGTAAAAGTAATACATTTTAGTTATTCAATAAAAGCTGAAAACATAATCCTTGCAGTTCTATGACAGCATCTTCAACTTCTTTTCGTCGTATCCGTTATTGCGGCGACGAAGGACAGAAAGTGATAACATAGAGTCCTGCATCTATTAATACTACTAGTATCATCATAAGCATAATTGTAATAGTATATATATATATATATATATATATATATATATATATATATATATATATATATATATATATATATATATATATATATATATATATATATATATATATATATATATATATATATACATACATACACACACTATTACAGTATAGATGTATATGTAATGAACGTTACTTTGCTTTTAAATTGATTTAGTTTATTGAGAAATTATGTCCCACTATTACAGTAGAAATTATGTCCCATAATTTATAATCTTTTGTTAAAATAGAAGAACATTTCCCCAATTAATTAGGATTTTTGCTTTTAAATTGGTTTTGTTTATGGAGAACACCTTTCATTTTCTTATGCATTCAGGTATCAATGAAGATAAAAGAGGACGACAATGTTAAGTGACGAATTTTAAGAGGACGGCCGCGCAAGTAATGAACATCGAGAGAATGACGTAGGAGATGAACATCGAGAATGATCTAGGTGATGAACATCAAGAGGACGACACCTGTGTTGAAGAGGATGATGGAGATTACGATGAGTTCGACAAATTTATATGAATTGGATGATGTTGTTTTAGGCTTGTGCTTACGCATTAAATTTAAAGAAACCATATATTTTGTCATTTTGCTAGACTTATAATCTCTAAGTATTTAACTTATATTATAAAGTAGTGTTAGACATTTTGTGTCTATTTGTGTGTATTCGAGCTAATGTTTGGGGATTTTATCAATACAACTTTTATGATACATGCAATTTATATTTGGTGCGATTCTCCTTTGAATTGTTTATTTTATGAAAAATATCGTAAAAAAAATATTCCTTATATAAATGTTTTCAAGTGTTCTCACTATTTCACTTTTAGGGAACAATTTATAATTGTTGTCAGATATGACAACATTTGAAAACTGTCCCCACAAAGTTTTCTTGATCTATCAAATTTAGGGGACATTTTTTAGTCGTTGCAATTTTTAACAACACTTTAAAAGCGTCGCCTAAAATGCCATGGAAAAACGTCCCCTTTTCCCATTATTTAGGGGACGATTTACGAAAGTGTGCCCAAAGAGCGAAGAAAAACGTTCCCTTAAATAATAGGCAACGCTCGCACAGAGGACGCCTGAAAAACGTCCCCTATTATTTTAGGCAACATTTTTCTTATTTATAGCAACATTTTCCAGATGTTGTCAAAGAGGAAAAATGTTGTAGTGATCACACATGAATTAACGCACCTTTTTGCACAACCAAACAGACATCTTGTTATCATCACCAATAATGCATTCACATAGTATTTACAATCTCAACATATCACAAATACACATAGCAACAAAGTAACAATGTTATTTCCATTAATCACCAATTCTCAACATATATATACACACATACATGTCATTTTACACAACCACATAATGATCAAATCACCTAATTCTAACAAAATTATTTTTATTGAAAAGCATGTCGCGCTAGCTTCCTAACATTTCTTCTCTTTTTCCTTTTTTCTTCTCTTCTTTTTCTATTTTTCTCTTTTCTCTCTTTTTTTGAAAATCTCACTAAAACATAATATTTAATTTTCACACTTACTAACCCAAAACACATTTATCACAATTATATCTCAAAACAAATATTTAATAAGTTATCATACCACATAATAATTAACAAAATAAACAAATAACAAAATAATTAACAAAATAATAAATACTAAAAACAGGATGTTGCAGATGTCATTTGATCCTATCTCATATGGGATACGATCAAATGATACCAAAGTGTCAAAATTTAATTTGACACCAAATTTCAACCGTTAATATTACTCGATCGAGAGGTCATATAAATAATCTATTTTTTAAGAAATAAATAGGCTATATATTTTTTTATTATTTAATATAATTTATTTTATTTAATATAATATAATTTATTTTATTTAATATAATATAATTTATTTTATTTAATATAATTTATTTTGACTGTTGATCAATTCTTTTAACGGTTGAAATTTAGTGTCAAATTAAAGTTTGACACCTTGGTGAAATTTAATCCTCTCTCTCTCTCTCTCTCTCTCTCTCTCTCTCTCTCTCTCTCTCTCTCTCTCTCTCTCTCTCTCTCTCTCTCTCTCTCTCTCTCTCTCTCTCTCTCTCTCTCTCTCTCTCTCTCTATATATATATATATATATATATATATATATATATATATATATATATATATATATATATATATATATATATATATTGTTATGAATAAATATTATTGTGGATGTCCATATGTATTCTAATCTTTCATCTTCATATTCCCTATTAAGTGGTATAGTAAGGATATGATTTTCCACCTTCCTAATGTCCTATAAATAAGGTCCACTTTGCAATGTAAATAATACTTCTTGAAGAAGATATTAGAATACCACTTTCTCTCTTACTTTCTCTACTTCATCTTTATATTATTTTAGTTAATTTCATAACACGTTATCAGCACGATACTCTACAACGCGAGTAATGATATAGTCAGGTTCTACGTTATTTTCCTAATCTTAATATATTTGAACCAATATAATATAATCCATGATTTTGTTACTATTTTTTTTCTTCATATAAATATGTTTATTTTTTATATATTTTGTAGAGAAATTGATTTTCCTTGTACAATAATATTAGATTTCTTTGATCATTCTTGTTAAATTCCGGAAGAATTTAACATTAAAGCATTTTTATATGTTTGTCCGAAGTTGAATTTTAACACATAAAAGTGTTAATTTAATATTCAAGCATCCCTGAAGGATTGCACAAAGAATAATTTTTCTTGACCGTTGTTTATGGAAATAGTTTGTGATGTGATATTTGTAAAACTAAAGATTATTATTAAACTAACTCCAAATTATTGTTCAAAGATTGAGTTTAATCGAGTATTGTGTTTATCAATAATTGATTAATTCCAGAAGAATTCAACGTTCAATCACCTTTAAAAGTTCGCATCTATAATATTATTGAATCCTGGAAGGATTTCATAAATTTTTGTTGTTGTATCGATCTGAAAATTCATAATTTGTAATATGTTCGTTAAAATATTGTCATTCCAGAAAAATGAGACAAATGATTTTAACGCATCCTAGAAGGATGGTTATAAATATTTTTTAGATTATTGTTTATAACAAATTATTTATATAGTTCCTGAAGAACTTATCGAGCATCCCTGAAGGATAGAAAAATATATTATTTTTATAGTTCCTGAAGAACTTATCCATCCCTGAAGGATAGTAAATCAAATTAATTATATGAAGATAAAATTTTAGTGATATAATATTGTATGATTAAATATGTTTAATTTTATAAGGGGTAATTGTTTGATAATTATATGATCATATGAATGTATTTGATTAAAATGTTTAATAATGAAATACTATTAGGTTTTGACTTATATTGGAGGTATCGAATATCTTTGTATTACACAACACAATTTGGACAGTAAATGTGTAATAGAAAAGCTACCGTATTTTCCTCCGGGCTTGTACTACACTTATATTAGTACAATTGAAGCACATGTCATTGTAAACCAGTAGTTTACAAATTAGACTTAAATGTGTCGTTGGTAAAATCGATTGGGTCATCTCGGATATAATATGATGCGAATAATTTATATTGAAGAACCAGAAGTTTCTTCAATTCAGTCAATATTTGTGTGTTTCTAAAGGAAAATAAAAATTTGAGAAATTGCGTTTTTATGACATTAACTGTTTCATCGACTAAACTATCATGCATATGTCTCTACTCACAACCAGAAGTTTGTGAAATTATTTTCTCAACTAATTAGACTAAGATCTTGTTTTCTGGATTTTTTTAGAAATTCCTGTATAAGTATCACATATATTATTAAAATTGATATTGAATATCATATAATATATGTTCATAAAAAGAAAATGGACCCGAAGATCCATTCTTTAGACGTCTAAAGTTAATTATATGGTTGATACTTATGAGATCATCAATTCTAAATTATATATTTGAAACACCCAAAGTATGATATTAAGATATTTATTCGCATTAAGCCAACAAGATACTATATCTTAGTCCTCCCTAATTTATTCTAATACTTCTCATCTAAATGAGCATTTGAATGAGTTGTGTATATTCCAATTCCTCCAATATAATACATTAAGATGAGTCATGATAGAATATTGGAAAAATATAATTAATATGACTCTCAATTTTGAGGATATAATTTGAGAAAATAATCAAATACTTGATTGCAGCCCAGTAGGCTGATTATCACTCGATAAATTAATTTTCCGAATATTAGGGGGGGGGAAATGAACAGCTGAAATCATGAACAAGAAGTTCAAATGAACAAGTTAAAATAAATTGTTGTCTTGATCCTCTTACAAATCAATATGAACCAAAAGTTCAAAATATTATTCATTTGCAAAGTTTGTGAAATAAATTATCAGCTGGTAATACTCCACTCAAAGTGGGTTCTCCTATTGTATAATATAATATTGCAAATGAGTTGTTGTTGTGCCTGAAGCGTGGTATGAAAGTCGGTTCCAATGTTAAAAGTCCTCTACTAAGAAAAGAAACTAAAGATGACCCAAGTGAGGATATGAAAATTCTAAGAGCACTTTGACCTAATTTAATTTTCAGTTCCAGAAGAACAAATCAAGTACTTGAAATATGAAATAAAGAGATCTCGATAAATTATGTCATGGATGAAATGGAATGGAACCGAAATTGAGATAACCAAATAAAGTCAATATTGACAATGTCTTTGTATACAATATAGCGCTAAAAGTGATCAATAATAACGAGGATCATGAGTCAAAGTCTATTAAAAATTGTAGACTAAGTGAGAATTGGCCAAAATAAATATATTCAATTGAAGAAGAATTAAACTCACTTTACAAGTGACTCACTTTTGGACCTGTAGTCTGACCACCTCAAGGTGTGAAACTAATTGGATATAAATGAGTTTTTATGAAAAAGAAAAATAAGAATGATATAAAGATTGATTTATTTCTCAATGATTTTCACAAAGACCTAATATTGATTTTGATAAAACATATTCACCTGTAGTGGATTCAATCGATTTTTGATAATTAATTAGCCTTGTAACACCTGGAGGGCTTAATTTAAACATGATGGATGTAATGACATCTTATTTATATGGTTCACTTAATAGTGACATTTACGTGAAACTCCCTGAAGGGTTCAATATACCAGAGGCACGTAATTGTGGATCTCGATAAAACTACTACATCAAATTGAATAAGTATCTCTATGGGCTGAAAGAATCTGGATGCATGTGGTATAATCGCCTCAGTGAATATCTATTAAATGATAAATATATGAATAACTCAATTTGTACTTGTATTTTCATAAAATGATGTGGAAAAGAATTTGCAATAATAGTTATCTATGTGCATGACATACATATTATTGGAACTCCTGAAGAGCTTCCAAAAGCTATAAATTGCTTAAATAAAGAGTTTGAGATGAAGGACCTAGAAAAGATAAAATATGTCTAGGTTTGTAAATTGAGCATGTAGACAAAAAAATATTTGTACATCAATAAGGATATATAGAAAAGTGTTGAAATGATTATATATGGACAAATGTCACATATAGCCTACTCTAATATGGTTATAGATCATTATATGTGGAGAAAGATCTTTTTAGGCCTCGAGAAAAGGATGAAAAATTACTTGGTCTTGAAGTACCATATCTCAGTGCAATTGGAGCACTAATGCACCTTGTTAATTATACACGCCTTGATATATCATTTGCAAGTAATATATTAGCAAAATACAGTTATTCACCTACACGAAGATATTGAAACAGAGACAAACATATACTTCGCTATCTTAGAGATACAGGTTACTTGTCAGATCCTCACAATGGTAGATTAGAAACACGTTATTTGTTTACATGTGATGGTACAACCTTCATGGAGATCTATAAAATAAATCATGGCAACAACTTCATAAAATCCTGCATAACTATTAACACTACATGAAGTCACTTTGAAGAAGATATTTTAAGCAACGACTATAAAGAATATCGTCTCACATATAAATGTATGCATGAGGGGGAGAAAAACATGTGTTTTGCACTCTTTTTCCCTTCACCATGGTTTTGTCCCACTGGGTTTTCCTGGTAAGGTTTTAAACGAGGCAATTCAAATTCAAAGGATATTTGTACTCTTTTTCCTTCACTAGAATTTTTCCCACTGGGTTTTTTTTAGTAAGATTTTAACGACGCATATCCTCAATGGACATCCAAGGGGGAGTGTTATTAATAAATATTATTGTGGATGTCCATATGTATTCTAATCTTTCATCTTCATATTTCCTATTAAGTGGTATAGTAAGGTTATGATTTTCCACCTTCCTAATGTCCTATAAATAAGGTCCACTTTGTAATGTAAATGATACTTCTTGAAGAAGATAATAGAATACCACTTTCTCTCTTACTTTCTCTACTTCATCTATATATATATATATATATATATATATATATATATATATATATATATATATATATATATATATATATATATATATATATGAAATGGCATCAAAAGGCCAACCAGAGTAGAAGGAACAATCGACAAAAAATCATAATCTCATAGCTCATAAAAAAAATTAGAACAAGCAAACCAATCAAAAATCTTAAAGCATAAAAGGGGGAAAGAAAACTTCCGTCAATAAAAGTCGCCCCCAAAAGAATGATTGGGGTCTCAATCTTGTGATGGAGGCTGAAGCTAAACAATTATCTTTCATACTTTTGTCACTCAAAGCATTTTTCTCAGATATATATAATTGATTTAAATCTGGGTGGATAAGCACACTCATTAATTTCAATTGTTGCATTCTAAAAATAAAAGCAACACAATACATAATTTTAAGAACACATATAGCAAGAATACACAACACATATTTTTAATTAGACAAACAAAAAAGAAAGTTCTTAAACCAAACTTATATTTACCTCAATCACATCCCTAGTCACACTCTCCTACACCATTTTGGTCCCCCTCTTTTGCATCTCCTAGGTCACACTCTCCGCATGGTCGACCTCCCATTTTCTAATGTTTCCTTTATCTTTCCATGCATCTTCTCCTCTATCCTCTGATCTACTTGCTTTTTAATATAATTTTTGTGCATCTCGTCACTCTTAGGCAATGGATCGAAAAATAACCTCAGGACGATGCCTCGCCGAACACCACAGACACACACACCGTATTTATTTTTTACAATCACTTCAACCAATTTTTCATGGTGTCATTATGGAACAAAGGCATCAACATTGGTTTTTTTAACCAGTGAATCCTACAACACAAACAAAAGTTCATTCCCAAATTGATTTAACTACAATTAATAATGCTAAAAAAGAATCTACTTACAATCTTATCAGCAAATGCACATGTATCCTTTGATGTGATCTCACCTCTTGGTATTTGACGTAATCTATTCCATTTCTCATAGTCTGATGTTAGATATGGGCTATGATTAATACTTATAGAAAGGATCTCCAACACTTGTTCTCTTTTTCCCCTTTTTTTTATCATCGTGTCCCCCAAATTTATCATATCTCTTTTCCTTTTTGACTCTTAGAAAAGAACACATGGGTGTTGCGAGACTCGACAAAGCTCTACCAAGTGTACTTATCAATAAAACTATAAGTCACATGTGGAGACATTAAGTCAACATGTAAGTATAAGATACGCCTAAAAGGGGAGGGGGTGAACTAGGTTTTCAAAAAATCAATCGGTTTTATGAGAATACTTCTAATAACTCTTGGTTGAATGTATGAAGGTTTTTGAATGGTTCTTTTCTTTTCTTGGTAATAGTGATAAAAGCAATAAAATGCGGAAAAGTAAAGAACGCAAGGATATATACTGGTTCCCCTCACAATCCGAGAGTACTCCAGTCCCCTTTCCAACACGAAAGAGATTTCACTATAGTTAGAATTATTGTACAAGCCTATGCTTACTATCTAACCTATAGGGTGATCAAAGGTTCTTAACACCTTTAAGATCAAACAACACTAATGTGAATGAAGAACAATCCTCTTCAAAACATAACACTTACTTCCAACAATCCTGGATAGTAAGGAGAAATAATATTTTTGAATGATACAAGAGTTTATGATGAAAGATGAAGAGCAATATCAATCTTTGATTGATCTTCTTCAAGCAAAACAATTCTTAATGAGTATATAAGTGTTCACAATGTATGTATGAAACTTAGAATAAATTTTCAATGAAAATGAATGTAGAAAGTTTCACAGAAAATTCTGGTTTTTAAACACTTGAAAATAATGAAATTTATGAGTATGGAATTGTTAATGAAGAAGGTGTTTTTGAATATGAAAGATGCATAATTTATAATGTGTAAAACACCCTTTGGAAAGTTTGTATTTTCATGAAACAATGCAATGTTTAAGAAAATGAAATATAATTTCGTTTGGGTTCAAACATCCCAAAAGAAAACACACTGGTTCAGTAGGAACCGGTTCCTGCAGGGGAGAACCCGGTTCCTGCTTAAAGTTACAAAAGAAAATTTGAAATTTAACACAGGGGAACCGGTTCCCAGAGGGGTAGAACCCGGTTCCTAGTACAAAAATCCAGAGGCTTGTTTTTGCCTGATTGCTGGAACCCGGTTCCCAGCAGGGAAGAACCGGTTCCTGAAGGTTTTCCACAGATTTTTGTTTTTGAATAAGGTTTCAACAAGGGTTTATTTTGGAATAAGACTTATGGCATTTTATGGTATGCATGTAAAGTATATTGTGAACATTTATATATCAAAGTGAGAATTATTTATACCTTTGACACTTTAGCTTGATTCTTATTAAATCTTCACAATTCTTCAAGACTTGAAATTGGTATGAATTTGCCAAAGCTTTGATATTCTTTTTGCTCATCCTTTATGATGGTTGGTGTCCAAGTTTTCTTCATCAAAACCAAGTTATTTATAATTTTGATTTGAGAAGCTTGCAAATACATTCTCCCCCTTTTTGATGATGACAACCAAGTCTTGAAAGTTTTGAAAAGTTGTTTTGTACTTGAAATTTGTTGATCATTGCAAGACTCCCCCTATGTTATTGACTCCCCCTAAGTTCATGATTTCTTTTGAATAAATTTAGTTCATCATTTAGTTATGGTCTGCATTTTCTTTTTAAAACAAAACAACAACAAATATGCAACAAATATGCATATTTTTCTCCCCCTTTGTTATTATATAAAAGGATGGGGGAAAAGAAAAATAAATATGAAAATGAAACAAAAAGATAACACATACAAATTATCACAACAAACATAGATTAAGCACGACATTAAGTACGGTACAATATGGAGTTTTAAACGATTAAGATAAAACATATTTTAGCCTAAACATCACGAGCATAAAAGAAACATTGTCTAGATGAACATAAAAAATTATAAAGAAAATTAAGGACATAACATAGAATTAAAAAGACATCAATCACTTTCATTCATGTTTCCTTGATCATCTTCACTTCCATCCCCGCTTCCATTTTCATCATCATGGTCTTCCTCTTCTTCACTTGCTTCCTCTTCTTCGTCAAAGTGTTCCAAGATACGTCTTTCAGTTTTTTGGATCTCACGGATTTGCCTTCTCAAAAGACCATGTTCAAAATTTTTCTCTCGTTGGTTGTTGTCGATGGAAGTTTGGAGTGAACAAAGTTTGTTAAACATCATTTCCATAGTATATCCACCTTCAAGAGGTTGAGGAACAAGGGGAACGGTTGTCTCAAAATATACCTTGTAATAAAATCTTCCTTCCCTATCCGTCACAATACCGGTATTTTTGAGGTCGGTTGTTGTAGATATTGCACATTCCTTTTCGTCCATGTTTTTCTTTGTTTCCCTTTGAATAAGAACACCGGCAGCCCTAACAATATGAGAAATATCTCTAGCATACGGTAAACCACCCTTTAGAGAAGCCATGAGTTGCATGTGACACATGATGGAGAGAGCCCAATTAACATCAATACCACGTGTCAAAGCAACCAATACCATTAATTCAAACTCATTGATACGAGAGTGGCTAGAATTTTTTGGAAATAAAACATATGCAATGATAAGGTGTAGCATCCTATCACTAACCGACAAGCTCGAACCAAACATGTTATACTTTGAGGCAAGTTGTTGTCGAACAGTATCACGTTGTGTTGGTCTGCACATATTCACAAAAACTTCTACCTTACTATAAGGTTGCCAATCTTCTGGAACATTACCCTGGATGAGAACTAAACCTTCATAAGGAATTCCTTAACAGCTTACCAAACTCCTCAACATCCAAACAGATATCCTTTTTTGACACTTCAGATGTTAGAGTAAAATCACCAAAATCATCAGTGACTATCTTAAGGTTGTGATAAAATTCTCTAACAAGATCCGGATAAAAGTCACCATGGTCACTTACAAAATTAGCTATCCCAGCATTAGCTAGCCTAGCAGGAAAATTGAAATTGTGAGTAGGAAAGTCAGAAGTTTACCATATTTTGCCGGAAGGATGCTTCGATTACGGATTTTGAACGTGAGTCTCCGATTCTTGACAGTTGGAGGAAGTTGTTCTTGTGGGTCTTCACTTGTTTCACCAATCTTATTTTTCTCTTTTGCAGACCTTGTTGCTCTTGGTGCCATGGTTGATGGAGGATTTTTGAAAGTTAGGGTTTTGATTTTGGATTTTAGGATTTAGAGAGATGAGGAAGTTGTGAGTAAGAGAAGTGAAGGAAAAGAGGTTTATATGGAGGTTTGAGGTAGTGGGTAATAAAGAGTTATTGGTAAAAGTGAGATAGTGGAGCTTTTATGGAGGTTTGACAATGGAGGTGGAAGGGTTTTTGGAAGAGAGAAGATGAAGTTGAATGAGAGTGAATGTGTGGTCTAAAATGCATAAAGACACTTTAAGTGTAATTAAGTTTTAATAAATAAAATAACAAAAAAGAAACAAAAGAGCCATACGTGACAGGCCAAAACAAATGCGTTTTATGCTAAACAAAGACCTGGGAACCGGTTCCTCTCTACATGGAACCCGGTTCCTGGATTAGGGAAAATGCATGCTTCTGGAAATTACTACGGGGAATCGGTTCATCCAAATATGGGAACTGGGTTCCCAGAGAGAAAAAGCCCAATTTCTTATTTTTATGAAATAAAATACACATACAACAAACACTTATACAAAGATATTATACAAAAACATAAATAAAGTACTTTTTGACACAAATAATTTTTAGAAGGGTGTACCTTTGATTTATGGTAATGAAGAAAATAATTAAATATCACCTTCATCTAAAATTCCAAGCTCTCATCGAATTTTGTAAAACGGTTCTTTTGGAAGAGGCTTGGTAAAGATATCCGCAAGTTGGTTATGAGTATCCACAAATGTTACTTCGACATCTCCTTGAAGGACATGGTCTCGGAGAAAATGATGTCGAATGTCTATGTGTTTGGTTCTTGAGTGCATGACCGAATTTTTTGTAATATTAATTGTACTTGTGTTGTCGCATCGAAGAGGAACGCATTCGAGATCAAGTCCAAAGTCACAAAGTTGTTGCTTAGGCCAAATAATTTGTGCACAACAACTACCCGCTGCTATGTATTCTGCTTCGGCCGTGCTAAGAGAAACACATGCTTTCTTTTTACAAGCCCATGATACTAATGCATTTCCAAGAATGTGACAAGTTCCACTTGTGCTTTTACGATCAGTTTTACAACCTGCATAATCCGCGTCAGAATAACCAATTAAATTGCAAACACTACCTTTAGGATACCATAAGCCAACGTTGGTTGTTCCTTTGAGATACTTCATGATCCTTTTAACCGCCATGAAATGTGATTCCTTTGTATTTGCTTGAAAGCGAGCACAAAGAAAAAGACTGAACATTATGTCAGGCCGGCTTTCCGTCAAATACAATAAGGAGCCAATCATACCTCGATAACTAGTAATATCAATCGGAGTACCGGATTCATCTTGATCAACATATGTACCGGAGCCCATTGGAGTATTCATTGCTTTACAATTATCCATATCAAACTTCTTCAACAATTCTTTACAATATTTGGATTGGTTGATAAAGATTCCATCTTTGAGTTGCTAAATTTGTAATCTAAGAAAATAGTTCATCTTTTCCATCATCGACATCTCAAATTCTCCTTACATCATTAATGAAAATTCCTCACACATTTCTTTGTTAGTCGATCCAAAAATGATATCATCAACATAGACTTGAACCAATAAAGTGTTACTTTTGATTTTCTTAATGAACAAAGTTTTATCAACCTTACCCTTTTCGAAACCCATTTCACACAAAAAATTGCTAAGTCTATCATACCATGCTCTTGGTGCTTGCTTTAAGCCATAAAGAGCCTTTCTCAACTTAAAGACATGTGAAGGATTTTTGAAGTCTTCAAAACCCAGGGGTTGTTTGACATAGGCTTCTTCATTGATGTAGCCATTCAAGAATGCGCTTTTGACGTCCATTTGATAAAGCTAAAAGTTTAATGAACAAGCATATGCAAGTAAAAGTCGAATAGCTTCTAACCTTGCAACCGGAGCAAATGTTTCTTCAAAGTCGATTCCTTCTTCTTGATTGTAACCTTGAGCCACCAATCTTGCTTTGTTTTGAACAATTATACCATTCTCATCAAGTTTGTTCTTAACACCCATCGGGTACCTATGATGTGTTTATCACTTGGTCTAGGAACAAGTTTCCAAACTTGATTTCTCTCGAATTGATTTAATTCTTCTTGCATTGCATTTATCCATTGATCGTCTCCTAAGGCTTCATCAACTTTGGAAGGTTTAATTTGAGAAACAAAAGCCATGTGTAAGCAAGCATCTTTAAGATTTAATCTTGTTGAAACTCCTTGGCTAATATCACAAATAATTTTATCAATAGGATGGTCTCTATGAGTTCTCCATTCATTTGGTAGATCATTGGTGTTTGATTCTTGTTGTACACTTTCTTGTTGAATTTTCGGTGCCTTCACAACTGTATCATTTGAAAGTTCTTCCGTGGGTAAATCTAAAGAATCATCATCATCATCACAAACAACTATTCCTCCTTAGAAGTGTTAGTCTCATCCAAGGATACATGCATGGATTCTTCAATAGTTAAAGTTCTTTTATTATAAATTCTATATGCTTTACTAGAGAGAGAATAACCAATAAATATACCTTCGTCGGATTTCTCATCAAACTTACCAAGATTGTCTTTGTCATTGTTGAGAACAAAGCACTTGAATCCAAAAATGTGAAAGTGAGCAATGTTTGGCTTTCTTCCTTTGAAGAGTTCATATGGAGTCTTCTTTAAGATAGGTCTAATGATTACTCGATTTCCAACATAACATGTTGTGCTAACCGCATCCTCCCAAAAGTATTTAGGAAGATTTGCCTCACTTAGCATTGTTATTGCAAGTTCCACTAGAAACCTATTCTTTCTTTCACTTCTTATGGATACAATCTTTAGTGACTTTTCATTTTGGATTTGTTTTGCATACTTCTTAAAGGCTTTAAAAGCATCACTTTTCTGCACAAGAAACAAAGTCCAAGAATATCTAGAAAAATCATCAACAATAACTAAAGCGTATACATTATCTCCGAAGCTTCTTGTTCTTGATGGACCAAATAGATCCATATGCAACAATTGTAGTGGTCTTGTTGTAGACACCATATTCTTTAGTTTGAAAATGATTTGGTTTGTTTTCCCTTTTGACAAGCATCACATAATTATCTTTGACAAACTTTATCTTAGGTAAGCCAACAACAAGATCATGTTTGGTTAATTTATTTAAATGATCCATATGAATATGGGCTGCTCTTTTATGCCATAACCATGATTCATTATTGTTTATCAAAATACATTTTACTTTCAAAGATAAATCATTTAAAGAAATCATAAAAATGTTATTAATTCTTGTACCTTTGAGTTTTACCTCAGTGGTGACTTCTTCAATGATCAAGCATTCCTCTTTAGTAAATTTGATCTTGAAGCCTTTGTCACAAAGTTGGCTAATGCTAAGAAGATTATGCTTTAGTCCTTAAACATAAAGAACATCTTCAATGGATGTGAAAGGTGGTGCACCAACTTTGCCTTTGCCAAGAATCCTTCCTTTACTGTTATCTCCATAAGTGACATAACCCTTGGCCTTAAGCTTTAGATCTGAAAATTCGTTTAGGTCTCCCGTCATATGCTTAGAACAACCACTATCTAGATACCATAGGTTTGAAGTGGTCTTAAAGCAAACCTACAAAAAAATTAGGTTTTGTTAGGTACCTAAATGGCTTTGGGTCCATCATAGTTAGTTCCTTTCTTAACCCACACATAATGCCCACTTGGTACACTAAAGTTTCTTACATAGCAAGCATTAGGTGTGTGACCAATAATACCACAATAAAATCAAGTAAGTTCAAAATTACTTCTATATCTAGGAGGATAAGATTTCTTCTTAACAAAGTTTTTCCTTTTAGGATAATGTTGAATTACTTTAGGTTTGTTCACTTTCTCTTGAATTGGCTGGTTACTAGCCTTGACAAAGATAGTTTTGTTGGAACTTGGTTGATCAAATTTTGAAAAACCAAGTCCACTTTTATAATTGGAGTATCTTTGTGTGCTAAGAACATTTTCCAATCCAATTTGTCCCTTTTCATATCTTTCTAAAACACATTTTAATTGAACAATTTAGAAAGTGATTCACAATTTTTTCATGCAACATTCTCTTTTTGAACACTAATCATTTTTTCTTTTCATCTTTATGTTCTTCTTCAATTATTTTAAACTTTTCCTCTAAAGATGATATTATTTTCTTTTGAGATGAAATAGTCCGGCTTTATGTGTCCTTGTTTCTCACATTCATATCATGTAACTTCTTGTGTTGAAGTGGAGGCTTCTTTATCCATATGCTTTGAGAATTTCTTTCTTTTGACATAATTAGCATTATCAATATTATTTTTATGACCAAAAAATTTTCCTAACCTTTTCATAAGAAGAAAGAAGTTTTCATCTTCCTCCGGTGCATCTTTCATTTGGCTTTCTTTTGAATCTACCTTTAATGCAATGCCTTTGGATTTTTTCTCTAAGTTCTCGTGCTTTTCCAATCTTCCAAGTTCGGTCTCATATTCTTGAAGCTTTCCAAATAATGTTGTAGAAGTCAATTTTGACACTTTTTTTTCCGGATATCGCCGTTACTTTTGGTTGCCATTCCCTTGTTAAAGATCTGAGCACCTTAAGATTAATTTCTTCGGTAGTGAGGGTCTTACCAAGTGCCTTCAAGTGATTTTTCAAATGTACGAATCATTTTTGCAATTCAAGAATAGTTTCTCCGGACTTCATTCTAAACAATTTGTACTCTTGACTTAAGGTATTCAATCTTGATCTTTTAACTTCAGTTGACCTTCATGAGTTTCTACAAGAGTATCCCATATTTCCTTTACTATTGTACATGCCGATACTCGGAAAATTCATCTATACTAAGAGCACCTTGAAGAAGATTGATAGCCTTTTTGTCAGCAAGAACCTTCTTTATATCGTTATCATCCCATGATGCTTTAGGTTTATTTGATCCAACACCATTAACGACAGTTACAGGAACATGAGGACCTTGTAGAACAACCTCTCATACTTCTTCTTCTTGTGCTTCTAAATGAGTCTTCATTCGGATTTTTCAAAAGTCAAAGTATTCACCACAAAACAATGGAGGTTTGTTGTTACTACCACCATCTTTGAAAACAGTATTTTGGTTTGCGGAAGCCATTCTGGATCTTTTAGGAACAAATTACCTATAACTTGCTCTGATACCAATTGTAAGTATAAGATACGCATAAGAAGGGGGGGGTGAATTAGGTTTTCAAAAAATCAATCGGTTTTATGAGAATACTTCTAATAATTTTTGGTTGAATGTGTGAAGGTTTTTGAATGGTGCTTTTCTTTTCTTGGTAATAGTGATGAAAGCAATAAAATACGGAAAATTAAAGAACGCAAGGATATATACTGGTTCCCCTCACCATCTGAGAGTACTCCAGTCCCCTTTCCAACACGAAAGAGATTTCACTATAGTTAGAATTATTGTACAAGCCTATGCTTACTATCTAACCTATAGGGTGATCAAAGGTTCTTAACACCTTTAAGATCAAACAACACTAATGTGAATGAAGAACAATCCTCTTAAAAACACAACACTTACTTCCAACAATCCTGGATAGTAAGGAGAAATAGTATTTTTGAATGATACAAGAGTTTATGATGAAAGATGGAGAGCAATATCAATCTTTGATTGATCTTCTTCTTCTAGAAAAAATATTTATCAATGAGTATATAAGTGTTCACAATGTATGTATGAAACTTAGAATAAATTTTTAATGAAAATGAATGTAGAAAGTTTGACAGAAAATTTTGGTTTGTAAACACTTGAAAATAATGAAATTTATGAGTATGGAATTGTTAATGAAGAAGGTGTTTTTGAATATGAAAGATGCAAAATTTATATTGTGTAAAACAATCTTTGGAAAGGTTGTATTTTCATGAAACAATGCAATGTTTAAGTGTATGAAATATAATTTCGTTTGGGTTCAAACATGCCAAAAGAAAACACACTGGTTCAGTAGGAACCGGTTCCTGCACGGGAGAACCCGGTTCCTGCTTAACGTTACAAAAGAAAATTTGAAATTTAACACAAGGGAACCGGTTCCTGGAGGGGTAGAACCCGATTCCTAGTACAAAAATCCAGATGCTTTTTTTTGTCTGATTGGTGGAACCCGCTTCCCAGCAGGGAAGAACCGGTTCCTAAAGGTTTTCCACAGATTTTTGTTTTTGAATAAGGTTTCAACAAGGGTTTATTTTGGAATAAAACTTATGGCATTTTATGGTATGCATGTAAAGTATATTGTGAACATTTATATATCAAAGTGAGAATTATTTATACCTTTGACACTTTATCTTGATTCTTATTAAATCTTCACAATTCTTCAAGACTTGAAATTGGTATGAATTTTCCAAAGCTTTGATATTCTTTTTGCTCATCCTTTATGAAGGTTGGTGTCCAAGTTGTCTTCATCAAAACCAAGTTATTCTACCTTAACATAATAAAGTTGGTATTAATATTAAGCAAAAATAAATAATCATATATACTTGTAAAATAACTCTCGAAAGTTTAATTAAATACCCCACATCCTTCAATATACTTGTTTTCAAGTCACCATCAATCTGCACTACTACATGAAACACATTTATCTTCGGGAGGCGAAATTCATTTAACCTCGACTACGGAAGCAATGGAATGAAGGACGTCATGAAAAGTTACCACTTTACGCCTCGGTTATCTAAATACTGAGGGGTAAAGTTATATGTACAAGGATTTGATCCTCATCAATTTTTTTTTTATATTTACAAAACTAGCATCACATACCTCTTGGTTTGTGAACAAAACTGAGGGGTAAGATAATTTTTTTTTTAAAATACGGGTTACATTGTTTACACAAAATATTAATAAATTAATTAATTTATAAACAATATTTTTTACAAATAATATTACTTTGTTTACAAAGAATATTAAAGTAAAAAATTAATTTGTCAGTGAAGATAAATTGTTGTATCTTCGAATCATTGAATCTTAGGGAAGATCAAATGCTGAATGAAAGTATATTCTCAATTGTTTTTGCTTACATTTGTTTCTGATATAAAACAACAAAAAAGGTTAGATAAATAAATAATTTTATGATCTAATAAATATTTAAGAACACAAACCTTAAACCAAAATAATTTTCTGCTCTTGCATTCCATCATTGAGAACTTTTTATGGCAAATGCTTTTACAAGAAAGAGAACAAGATATATAGTGGGGGATGTAGATAGTTTCAAGCACTTCATGTTTCATTATCAATTTTTGTGCGCATTCTTTTCAAGATCAATGGTTTGCATGCACCCAACTTCTAATAAGTTATTTATTCCAACCATTGGAAAATATTTTTTTGCACTTACAATCCATGATAGAGAACTTTTCCAAGTTTCTTTAAGTTTCAAAATTTCATAATCTTGAACACATATTTTCATGGCAAATGCTTTCACAAGAAAGAGAATAAACTAGATATAGTGGTGGATGTAGATAGTTTAATGTGGATTGATGTCTTGGAAATATCTTGAGTGATGTTCTCTATGATTGTAGGGTATAGATTCATTGTTGTAGATGTGTAACAAACCCCTCGCTTATGTTATAAAACTGATGAGAAATATATTTTATTTTTTATTCAAAAATAAAATAAAATAAGGAAAAGCCTCAATTTAAGTAAAAAACTGAGTCAATACGTTTCAAGCAATAATTAAAAGAAAGGTTCTAATTATAAAATAAAAAAGTAAGGTTCCACTTATAAGTAAATAAAAACATAAATTGCATAAGCTCGAATTCGAAGCATGTCCTGAATTGTTTTTTCCCTCGGTTTTATTAAAACCTGAGAGAATAAATAGTTTTTTTTAAAAATAAAATATGACGCACCTTGGCATTATACCTCGTTTTTTATTAGGTGAGGTGAAAGCTTTGTCATGAAATATATTATTTGTTGTAGTGATGGCTCCAATCATTTAACAAAATGCTCGTTTTGCTTATACTAATAAATACCACGTAACTCTTAAAGTCATATAATTTTCACCATAACACTTACCACTTTGTAAACAAAAATTAATAAACAGCCTAACACCGTTGTTGTGGACTTTTGTCAATCGTGTCATCATCATGGTACCTCTAGATTTTTTTTACTTTTAGTCTTAGTAGATGTGATTGTAGGAGAGGTGATGGTTGTAATAAATTTGGAAGTTGTAGAAGATGTGATGGCTAAATCGTCCATCTATGTTTAAAAAACATCAACGGCAATAAACATTTTACTTAACACAACATCTACACTTCCTAAGACCATTATTCATAAGTATGGTCTTATAATCATTTTACATAACACAACATTAAAAAAGAAACCTAAAAGTTATATCAACAAAGATACTTAATGTGAGATTCATGGTACTAGTACCTACTAATACTTCATTTGAATAACATTTTACTTAAAACAACATCACCAAAATCAATACTAAAAAGAAAAAACCTATTTTACCTAACTCATGATACATATGAATTTTACTTAACTCATGGTACATATGGACATTTTTTTAACATCAACACAAAAAAAGGAAAAGCTTATTTTTATTCTTACAACGTAATCAGAATAACATAATCTATCAGCAATAAGCAATTCACAAAACAAAAACTAACATATTTAAGTTACATGCATGGATAAAGTGAGTGAGATATGTACCAAATATATCATGAAGAAGATAAATAATGGTGGAGGAAGCTTCGTTGATGTTTGGTTATCTTTTCTTTATTTCAATTTATATTTGAGCTTCAATGGTGTTATGAACAAAATGGTCAGTTTCACAAGAGAATTAAAATGAAATAAGTGTTGAATAGTATATCAATAGTTAGAGTCTAGATTTAGGAAATACATAAAAAAAATATATTTCCTCTCGGTTGAACAATCCAACCGAGTGAATAGATACATTAAAAAAAAGAGAGAAATACTTTTTTTAAATAAAGAACTAATATCTTCTCTCGATTGGACAATCTAACCAAGGAAATAGATACATTTAAAATAAAATAAAATAAAAAATAAAGGTGTCAATTTTTAAAAAATAATTGAGAAATTTAAAATTAACAAAAAAAAAAACGCCTTTGTAAAGTTAACAGATTCATTATAAAAAAAATACAAGTAAAAATTGCAAGAGTTAAGATTTGAAGTATGGTCTCTAAACCATATTTTTCTTTGGTTGGATGTCAAAATCAAGAAAATGGATGATATATTTTATTTAAAAATTAAATTGAAATTAAGACGTCTAGTAGAAGTGATTGTACCTCAATTAATTTAATCATTGAAGTAAAATTTTATTACAAAATGTAGTATTTATAATAGTGAATAAAGATCTAAAACTATGAATAGATGATAAACTATAATCTAAACCAAAACCCATCGGTTCTTCTACCACTTGGTTCTGATAAGGTAGTCATTATTAGTATGACTTCTCTTCCTTAGTCTTATTGTCGAGCATTCTGCACTATGGATGCAACACTTAATAATCTCCTCTATGTTGTTGTAGTTGCCGCTACTTCCACATAGACGGTAAAAAAGTAAAGAATAAATTACAATCACTTAATCATTTGAAGAAAAAGGAGCGGCCCTAACGGATCATCTTGTTGCACTCTAGTGGCTAACATAATATGTCCATTCCCAAGGTACAAACTCACTGCTTGGCCATAAAGTAACTCAACCCCTAAAGAAATACATGGGCATATCACCCTCACCTCATGCAATAGGGATTATTGATCTACCTTGTTAAAATAATTCAAGAAATCTACCGAGAGCATAGCCCAAGAACCATCTTCGTGTGTCTTGCTTAACACCTTGTTGGCATTGTAAAAAATGGCCTTAACACCACAAGATACCCCAACTCTAAGGTGAAATTTATTGAGATAACGCGCCACATATTTTCTGACCCCTTTGATAGCATCCTTGGATACCAACCACCTCCTAATAAAACCCACGATAATTGGTCGCATCCCACCATCAAGCTTTAATAACAACGTCAAGGGGGCAGAGGCAACAAACTCTGGAAAAGTCTTGAAAAATCTTCCTCCTAGCCATAAGTTAACAACTATAGTGATTGCATATAAAAGATCTCTTTCCGTAGCAGAACTTTCTCCATACAGTGCATCTAATATATGTTGAGCATGCAAACCCTCTCTTCCATATGTCGTCCCTTTGAGAAATGATTCAATGCCCTTGAAGATAGTATCAGCATCATCCATTAAGGGAGATTTAGAGAACAAGGTAGTCCACATGGAGGGAGTTGCTTTGTAAAGGTGCTTAGCCTCCAAATCCTTCATTGTATGTCCATGATAGGGGTTACTCCGGATGACCCCGACACTTTTATGATAATTGTGAAATGGACATCTGCAACCTTACAGACGTATTGTTTGACATTAGAACTCATATTTTTATCGTTCTCCTTAATATGAACTCCCTCGGGACCTAAGTTTTCTTGCTCAGAACAGCTCAACACACTATCAACTAACTTGGAAAGATCATTGGTGTCTCTTTAAGTAGCTAAACACTCCAAAATATGGTGTTGTTGCATGGACATCCAATTTCCAGACCTACGATCCCACCTATTCTGAGGCTTAAACACATGTAAAGTAAAGAGAGAAAGAAGTAACAACTAAAAACAAGCACCTACTGATCCTAGATCAACAACCACCATATAAAAAGCATCAATCAATTCTTGAGAGAAAGCAAGACGGAAACTAAGAGGTGTACTCTTCACGATGAAGATAGGTATTGTAAGGTCTCTCTAACAACATTGCATCCAAAATAAGATCCTTTTTTTGTTTCAAGGTTATCCGACTCTATTGTGGATTGTTTAACAATACCCATAATGTGACTTTCATCTCCCATGTTTTATGAGTGAAACAGATGTTACCATCAGGATGATGACATGTGGAACACCTATTTCTGTAATGCATGATTATATTTAAATATGAGATTTTTCACAAACATTTGCATATAGGATAATACACATCTCAAACATGCACACATGTTGATCATGTAACACTTAATTTAAACAAACATGGAGCATAATATTTTTATGCATACGTTTATACTTAGGATGTTTACATGACATCCTACACATCTGATTTGTACTTGGGATGTATACACGACATCAAACTTATCTGATATTTTTACATCAGAATCATAATTAAAGCATACAAATTTAAACCTCATAATAATCTTCATAACAAAATTAAAAGCATCGACTCGTGAGTCTTCTTTAAGTGTTATCACACCAAAACATAAAGCAAATACGATATCATACATTGTCTCTCAAAAAATCTCAACATAAAACAAATAATTATCTTCCAAGTGTTACATATCAGAGCATAACCAAAGCTAAAACGAATAAACTAAAAGGAATAGCTCTAGGAGCTAACTTCCACTCACAATAGCGTCTCTACTCTTGCGTATCTACATGATGTCCATGTAAAGAAAACATTTAAACAGAAGAGGTGATAATTCATTTATAATAATAATATAGAAAGTAAGATAGAGTACAACATCTACACAATCATGCAACACAAGATATTCACGCCAAAATCATCATCGACATCATATACAACAATATCATCATCACATATAATTATATTTCAGGAAAATATTTCATTCATGCTATACGACTCGCGAAAATGAAAATGACTCATATGTATGTGGTACCAATTCAACATTTGGTTCTTCTTACAAACTAGGTCCCCTCTTCTAGATCCCAAATCCACCCTTCTAGATTTGCGAACCCACCCTTTTAGGTTTGAGACAAGTTACCAGTCCACCCTTCTAGACTTGCAACTCATCTCTTTCAAATACAACGATAAAAATTATGCATGGAATATAATTGATGCAATAACTCAACAATAACAAGTCATGTTTACATTCTCCCTTCATAACATAAACAACAACAATTTTACATTTCCGCATAAATATCCATAAACATCAATAATATGCACATATACATCCACCAGGATGTTTTAACAAAAACACATAATGATAACAACTTAATAATCATTTTCACACCACGTCAATATCACATCAACATCACCGACATCTTAACAATATTATCATGACAACTTTAACATATCAACTTCATTATCACATGACATTATTACAACAATGCATATTCATCAACCAAACATATAAACCAATAACTTCATCAACATAGTATACATATGAATTATATTTAACCATTTCACCTATCATCATTATGTTATAGCTCTGAATGTTAGCTTCATAACACTTCAAACGACACGTTATTTGGATACACGGTTACAAAGTTATAAGGTAAAACATCAAAGCATGTCACAGTCCCAAAACACAATTATTTTTAAAAAATGTTACAACGATAATTTATTTTCATAAAATGACAACCGATTGTCATCAAGGTCAGACCCAAGAAAAAACACATTTTAGAAGCATGACAATCGATTGATGCTTTGGTTCAATCGATTGTCATAGTGTAAATTCCCAAAAATCCCAGCTTAACATCTTAATTCTAATCTCTTCCCTAAACACTCCTTAACATCAAAACAACTTATTTTGAGTTTCCAACACAGTATCCCAAATTACCACTATAAAATCATCACATACTCATCAATTTATCATCAAATCAAACAATATAACAATGGTTAACAATATCATATCCTTATTATTGAACCAAATTCCCACCCTTACCTTATGATTGCAGAAAATTCTTGATTGATCCCTGACTTTTCCCCTCTAAAGTCCTAAGCCTATTTCTTTCTTCTTAGACTCTTTCCTCTTTTCACTTTCTCCCAAGATATGTACTATAAACTCTATTCCCTCATAATTCTCTAAAAATTTAGTTCCCTCATTATGCTATCCCCATCTTAACCTTAATATTTTTCCATAATGCATACCTTGCCCTCACTTACTCATCATAAGTCCAATATTGCCCTTAATTTCTCTACAGTCTTATTTTCTCTTTTATTTATTTATTTTATTTAAATAATATAACCAAATTATTATTTTAAATCAATAAAAATAATTCTAATTATTCTCTCTTCCTCTAATTATTCTCCACACCCTACCATAAAGTCACACACCTTTCCTCTCATCCACATTTGTTTAATCACCCACACAAATTAAATCAAATAAATACACAAAATTATAATTAAATCAATATAAAGTAAATAAAATAATTTACTAAAATTGGGGTGTTACTACGTGTCCTACTCATGACATGAATGCTTATACATCCTCCACATGACCATTATTCAACCACACTCATAGACTTCTCCAATGCACAAAATAAATTCCGATCAATCTAAATCTCAATTGCATTCTACATGAAACTTAAAATCATATACTCCATATTTGTAATCAAACTGCGCATAAAAAATTGGTGGGAAACAGACTTAGCCGTACCAAAACACAAACTTCAAGAAAGATCATTTAGGTCAAAATGACATGATGCTTAAGTAGGTTCTCTTTCGTAAGGATCTTATCTTGGAGGAGTTTCCAAGGGAAAATCATCAGTATAAATGGGGCTTAACTGTTCTAAATTAAGGGAAAAATCTAGTCCAAACTACTTACTAGGTTAACGGGACCAAGACTCGGTTCAATAAACGCATTGTAAGCCAAAGACATCGAGTAAACACCATACTTTATGTGCCTCCAAAACCAATTTTCTATCTATGTAAAGTATATGATTTCTTGAAATAATAGAAGGAGAGTCTATTCTCAAACAAAAAGATATATCCTCCACTAAAGATCCCAAACTCGTGATCCCTCCTCCCAAAAACCATTTTCATCCTTATTCCCCTAATTATTCCTCATTTATATCATTTCATTATATATTATTAGGGATCTTCTAATTGTTAGACTGAGTATCAACATAGTTGAAATTATAATTGTTTCTTGTAAATATATTAATTTCTAGTTACATTAAACAATATATCTTAGTTTTATGCCATATTGAAAATATTTTAATTCACACTAGAAGAAAAACTTATTGTTGTTTGGGATAAGAGCCTTTGTATAAAAAATAACTTTGCTATATATAAAACCCCTCGTAATTCTATGTTCCTAAATAAAAACTTATAATGTTATGAGTTAATATTAGAGGTGTAGGAAGTAAATCATGAATAATAGGGGTGTAGATTGTAAATAAGCAAAATGAGCTTTAGACATTTTATAAATACCAGCTAGTATGGCCTTTTGTAAATAATGATTATACGGAGTGTAACGGAATTGAATAAATGAAAGCTTTTTTTCATCTTCTTCTCCTTCACTTTGTTCTGCTTACTCTCTGATCATTGATCATACATTATGGAGATTATGCAAGATTCAATATGGTATCACTAGCATTTTTTCAAATCTTGAATCTACAAGATTTGATTTCCCTTTCCGCATTTCACTATTGCTTCGCGAACTCCTTCGTTTTTCATTCACTTCATCATGGAAGATCAACAACAGAATCCTTTTAACATACATCACTCTGATCATCTCGGTCTGGTTTTGGTTTCACACCTCTTGACGGGAGAGAATTACCCGTCGTGGCGCCGCGCCATGCTTATAGCTCTTCGTGCAAAGAAAAATATTGGATTTGTTGATGGATCGATTCCAAAACCTCCTGATGGTGATCCTTAGTTTCATTTATGTAAGTGCAGTGATAATGTTGTTGCATCTTGGCTTTTGAATTCTGTTTCAAAAGAACTCACTGCAATCATCATTTACGCATCTACCGCGGCGGTGATACGGAACGATCTTCAAGAACGATTTCTTCAAAACAACGGCCATCGGTTGTTTCAACTGCGTAAAGATTTCATCACATGTACTCAAGGAACTCTCTCGCTTGGTGCATACTACTCCAAAATAAAAAGACTCTGGGAAGAACTAGCTTAATTTCGCCCAATTCATCAATGTGTGTGTTGTGGTGTATTCCCTTTGATTGACCACAACAACCATGTGTACGTTCTTACCTTCTTGCAAGGATTGAATGAAACCTTCAACCCTATTCGTAGCCAGATCCTTCTCATGGATCCTTTGAATTTAGTTAGCCGTGTGTTCTCTCTTGTGATTCAAGAAGAGAAACAGAGGTCAGTCAATGATATTCCTACTGATAACACTGAAACCCTAGCTTATGCTATCCATGATTCTAATGGTACCAAGTCCAAGACTTGAAAGAAGGATAGACCTCTGTGTTCTCATTGTGGTGTGCTTGGTCATATGAAGGATAAGTGTTTCAAGCTTCATGGTTATCCACCTGGATACAAAAACACTAAATCCACTGCTACTTCCAATTCTACAACAAATGTAGTCAACACAAACATTGAAGATGAGATGCTACTAAACAATACCAGTATCACATTGCTTACATCCGAGGCCAGATGGCTCGCCAATCTTCCTTTGGATTTGCATCAGGTGATTCAGTTGGTATGGTTTTTACTTCCTACACCTCTAAGGGCACTTCTGGCAAAGGGTTGTTTTTTCATGCAAACTCTTCCTTTCGACTCACAGCCTTTGCAGATGCTGATTAGGGTAGTTGCAGAGTAACGAGAAAGTCCACTACTGGGTTTTATATATTTTTAGGAGATGCCTTGATAGCTTGGAAATAAAAAAAACAACATATTGTGGCCCGATCATCTGCAGAAGCCGAATATCGTGCCTTTGCGTCTCTAACATCTGAGCTATTATGTATTAAATAACTGTTCAGAACGTTTGAGATTTCGTTGCAATCTGTTATGGTTTTCTGTGGCAGCCAGTTAGCAATTCAACTGGCTTCGAATCCACTCAGCAATGAACGTTCCAAACACGTAGACATTGATTGTCACTTTATCCGTCAGCATGTTCAAACACATTTTTAAAGCTGATACATGTTAAGTCGCAACAACAACTTGTTGATCCTCTCACCAAAGCACTGTCGAAGCCTTTATATGAGTTTCTTACATCCAAGTGGAGATTGCTAGATATCTATCTTCCCACTTGAGGGGGGTATTAGAGGTGTAGGAAGTAAATCATGAATAATAGAGGTATAGCTTGTAAATAAGAAAAATGAGTTTTAGACATTGTATAAATACCAGCTAGTATGGTCTTTTGTAAATTACGGAGTGTAATAAAATTGAATTAATGAAAGCTTTTTTTCATCTTCTTCTCCTTCACTCTGTTTTGCTTACTCTCTGATCATTGTTCATATGTTATGGAAATTGTGCAAAATTCAATAGTTAACCTTCACAAGGTTTAAGGACAGAATTTTAAAATTTTCAAAATATTGTTTACGAGGTATTCCTACATATGAATTTGAATATTCAAATTGTGAGGGATATCCCCTCCAATGATTTAATAGAGAGAAATGGTCAATTACACAATGTTACTTTCCTTACTTCTATAAAACTATAAATCTGAACACCCACACCTCTCCTTCTTCTGTCCAAGCCAATTTCTTCCTCCTCAACCAAAATTTTCCCCCACCTAATAAACATGAACTGGCCAATGAAGAAACACAACATGGTCTGAATTTATGGACATTATAGGTATTTTGAGTGGTCGATAGGAGGCAAGATAGTTGTTTATTTGTGATAAATTGTTCATAAGCTTCATGATTATTCATAAGCTTATTTTTATAAATTCTTTTAAAATAACCCATGAAAACAACTTTTATATATATATATATATATATATATATATATATATATATATATATATATATATATATATATATATATATATATATATATATATATATATATATATATATATATATATATATATATATATATATATATATATAAGAATAATTGAACTTTATTTTATTTTTAGTTATTAAAATAGCTTATACAAATAAACTCTTATGTTGATAGACATTTATACATGCAAAATAAGTTGTTTATCTAAGCCTTATGTATATACACTAATCATGATTTTTTTTTTCTCATGCTATTTAGATCTAAACACACAAATTATTTATTTTTGTTTGTGGTGATTTTTTTTAATAAGCGTTTTTGTTTGTTGTGATCTTTGCTAATAGAATCTTCCGCTTTGAAGATTACTCATTTGTACAATTTCCAACATTGACAAACATTCCCCATGCACTTTGGAATTTTAGGAGGGATACAAGGACATTCATTTTCTGAATTGCAAAAAACAGCTCCTGTGATGTCAAACAATAAAATCTAATGTTAATAATAAAAATTGAAATATTGTGTATAAGATAGAAGAGATACTTAAAATAAAAAATACAAAAATGGACTTGCCATCTATTTCAATGAAGAACACAAAAAGAAAAATAATTGTAATGTAAAAAAGCTTGAGAATTTCTGTCATATTTGACCTCATTTGCTTGTGAAAATATAACTTTGTGTGGTTATTTTATAGTGAAAAAATCTTTATTCTACTGGCTTTAATTATTGTTAAGTGTCTCTTGCTGATTATTAGAGTTCATTCTAGTTTTACTAATATTAAATTAATTATCACTATTATATTGTTTCTCTCTTTTATCCTTTCAAAATAGACAATGGAAAAAAAATTCCAAAATATATTATAGAATTGAATGATGATAACTACAACGAAGGGAAGCCGTTCTATGAAACTCTTGAAATATCAACCCTAAGTCAAATCTTAGAAGCTTACAAAACCTCTTAAATAAAAATAAAGTAAACCCATCAAGGTAGACAAAGATATTGTACCCCACTTGTCCCACCAACCATATGACATTAGGACTTTGTCAATGCGACTATCCACATTACCATTTGGAGAGGAAGATCAAACAGATCCGTTCGGTCTATGAGATTCTGAAAAGATAAATACTCATTAGACCCACCAACGTGTTGGAAACATGAAAGGTAATTGTTTCCTGGAGTTTTGGAGTTTTTAAGTAAACAAATCTTGCAAGATCAAACTTGAATAATCCTAAAGGACACTTTGTATGAAATGTTTAAGAAAATGGATTAGTGTTAAAAGGATTTATATTTAAATTTAGAGCAACTAGATAAACGTTCAAAGAAGTAAACGCAGAAGTGTTCAAATGGATAAAGTAAATGAAGAAAAAGAGTAAAGCAATTAGATAAAAATGTTTGAATTAAAAGTGGGACAAAAGTTCATACATTTCTCACAA